>NC_021463.1:0-14928 GCF_051294905.1 Botryllus schlosseri | reverse complement strand
AATAAGTACCACAGAACTTCATGATGAAAACATGATATTATATTTTAACTACACTTACTTGAACTAATACAAATATAAAATTTATTCCAATCTCTCTATCATATATAAGCTTAAAAGCAACTGATAAACATAAGACTGGATGAAAGAAACACCTACTTCGAGAACTGCCAAAGCCAGTAAAAATACAACTACCAATGGGAAGAAACTCCTAGAAAAAAAAACCCCACTCCCACATAAAAATATCAATAAGTGTCTAGCAGTAATATTAGCTATTAAACGAATTCTTAGAGATAAAGGTCGAAAAATCCAACTCAGAATCTCAATCCAAACCAACAATACCCCTAAAAATATAGGAGCCCTTTGTGGTAAAAAATGACTAATACACCTATTATAATTTTTAGACAAACAATAAACATACCTCCTTCTCCACATAATAAGACCTATTCTGAGACTTATCAAAGGTAAGCTAGATAAAGAAAACGTACCAGGGATTAAACCAAATACATTTATAAATATAATAAAGAAAAACAAAACAATTAACATCAATGAACCAGGAAAAAAAAAACTATAAAAGTGGTAACTCAACAAATTGATTAAATATTTATAATCAAAAAAAGAAAGAATCTTTGTCATAAAAACTAATAACAACAATACAATAAAGAAACCTATAGGGACTCCTATAAAAACTGAAGATTCAAAACTAAGAAACAAATGTGACAGTATATATATACATAAAAATATTATCAATATTTCCCATTTATCTGGCATATCACAAATTCATATTAATTTTAAATTCCTTTCGTACTAATAAAAAATAAACTTAAAGAAAAAATCCAAACTAAGTTACCCCGTTCTTAACCCAACTCACGTAAAAAACTATATGGTGAACAAACATTTAACTTAAGCTTCTGCACTTAAGCTTATTATAAGTCGACATCGAGGTCGTAAACTAACAGATTAATATGAACTCACCCTGTTAATTGCGCTGTTACCCCTAGGGTTAGTATTTATTTATAATCAAAGATTTTAAACACAGAAATTAATAATAAACCGTTACTGCCCCAGTAAAAGCCTCCTAGTTTGACTAATCAACTTAAACTACCTAGGGACTTTTTTTCTTTTATTTTTAAAAAGGCATTTTCACCTTTAAGAAATTTATAAATAATTATAAAAGAAAGATCCAGTTAATTCAGCCTTTCACTAGACTACAATTAATAGACAAATTATTACGCTACATTAAAGCCTTAAACCGCCATTTATAAAACATAGAGCAGGCCCCATCAATTATTAGAAAATCAACTGACTTAGTTTTTAGTAAACTTATCAACTGTAAACTTTATTATTTGCCAAATTCCTCTCATAATAGTAAATTTATATAACGCTTAAAAACTTTTAATTTATAAATAAATTAATTAAATTATACTTTTTTTTAAATAATTAAAGACACAAAAATAAACACTTATTTATAAAATTGAACAAATATAGTTTTTGATAATAAAAGTGACTTAATTATTTCGTCTTAAAAGCTGTCCCTTTAAGACCTTATTAAAATATTCAACAAAATGCATCACCAATTTATTACAGGCACCGATTTTAATATCAAACACATAATAAATAAAAAAAAGTAATGAAACACTTGATTAATAATTACTAGTATATCTGCCTATTTAGTGAAACTAATAACTATTAGTTTAGATCTTAAAACCATTATACAAAAGGTAAAGAAATAAATCTTTATATCCTAAATTATTTCAGTAAAATTACTTTTAAAATAAATTACAAAACCTACAAAACTATAAAGTTGAAAAGAAGTTCCCCTTGGGGACTTAGAAACAGACAATTTCTCAGACTTAATTTATCCTAAACTCCTATAATTATTTCCTATAATATATTTTTTAAATTCCTTATGCTTGGAAAGCAAATATACTTATTATATAATAATATTACCCTATATTTAAAAGTATAATAATAAATTATTTCATTTAAGTAAAAATTAAACACTTCAGCAAAGCTTACCTTTAAAATAGAAACCAAACATCTAAAAGAAGTTAAGATAACAAAGCATCGAAACTTTAACAAAAGACTTAGCAAATCCTTAGCAACCCTATCTATCTTATTTATCCAAGTTCTCTTTCTAGAAAACTTACCTTGTTACGCTTTATAAAATTTTACAACCTTATTAGCGGGCGGTGAGTACTCAAAATTAAATTATTCAAAAAAAGTTAATAACGTAAATTTACTTACAAATCCTCTCTCAATTAAGTTTCTCAACAAAAAACCAAAAAATTACTGCTGCTCATAAAAAACTGCTCTAATAGCATGGGGACCTGAAAAAACATAAAATAATTTTATATAAAACGGACATACACTTTATAAAGAACAGAACTAATGCGGATTATCATATTACAAAACAAGCACCTCTGTATATAATTTACCGTCTAATTATTTATATTTATATTAATTTATACTTTGTATATTTTATAGATGGGTATCTAATCCATGTCAATAAATTTATTTTTAACTCCAAATAGCAAATTTTTACAACAGCTAAATAAAGTTTGCAAAAACAGTCGTTATATAACTTTTACACCGATAAGTATAACCGTGATTACTGGCACTTATTTTTATCCGATAAGAGGCTTTACTAAATCAAATTTATTATTGTTTAATCCCAACCACTCCTTATAAAACCATTAGGATATTAGTTAAAACCTAAAAAAAATATTTCCCATAATAAAAAAACACAACGGAACAGTTTAAGATTTAGAAGATCTTTCTATTAATAGCAAATTAATTATTTTTACATAAACTAAAATCTTAATAAATCAAGTACTACTAACTAAATCTACAAGTTAATAGAAAAAATAAAAGTCCTCCATAATAAAACTAACTAAGTTTTTAAAAAAAATTATCTTTACATCCTAAATATAACAGATTAATATTATCCTATAAAAACCTTGATAGCCCTTATAAACAAAAACTCAAAATTACAGAACACTTTTAACGAAATTCAATATCTTACACTAGAAATACATTCACTAAAATAATGTTTCTGTTGTTTTGAAGACAACTAGTTTATATAACCTAAATTCTAACTCGAGCACAAATGATACAACATTATCTCAGTATTTGCAATACTGCGGTTTGAAATTAACCTACCAAACTCACACAGGTACGATAAATTCTCCTTACATTTCTCCATTTTTACTCTATATAACTTTTCTTCTGGTTTTTCTTGTCCCCTCCCCTCTCCAGAGATTTAGCCACTCCCCCCCCTAAACAGACAACAATTTTTTCGCCCATAAGGGGGTTTGTACTACAAAAAAATTTTTTCCAAAAATTTTTTTTTAATATTTTTTAAAAAAAATTATACAACCATTAATTACCCTTATAAAGGATACCCGATTATTAACAGTAACCTATACTAATTTATACTAAATTAATAGACCACCTACACCTTATACTAATATAACGGAATTAAGAAAGTTATCAAAACTAATACATAAATACCCAAAAGAAAAACGAACACCTCTCGATGAAAAAAAAAAGAAATTTTTTTAGAAACTATTTTCCTCTTAAAGATTTTCACTAAAAAGTAAGCCATAACAATGCCAGAAAATAGAAAAAAAATAAATAAAAAGGCTCCTAATAAAGGGCTATAAGAAAGTAAACTAAAGTATAAACTCAATTCCCTAAAAAAACTAACAAAAGGAGGATACCTTATATTACTAAAAAAAATAATCAAAAAAAAAAAAAAAAATCTTTTTATACTAAACTCTATTCCACCTATTCTAACAACAATTCGAGTATTTAGACGTTCATAGATAAGATTAGCACAAAAAAACATTAAAGGAGAGATAAATCCATGTCCCAAGAAAACCACCAACCCTCTCAAAAACCTATAAAAATTATATATTAATAATCTAGCTAACGAAATTGCTATATGGCTTACAGAGCTATAAGCAATAAAAGACTTAAGGTCTACTTGACGTAGACAAATAAACATAGGATAAATTACTCTTAATATTAAAACACAGAAGAAAATAAACTTAAAAGCACTCAAGAAACTAAACATAATAATAAATAAACGTATAATACCATATCTTCCAATCTTTAACAAAAGTCCAGCTAATATTATAGAACCTCTTACTGGAGCCTCAACGTGAGCCTTAGGTAATCAAATATGGACTCCATATATAGGAAGCTTACACAAAAAGGCTATAGAAATAATGAGAATAAAAGAAAAAGAAACTAAACTAATTGGACTACTTAGTTTTATCAGAAAAAAAAAAACTTCTCTACTTTTTAAAAAAAAAAAAACACTAATTAATAAAGGAATGGCTCCTAACACGGTGTAAAAGAAAAAATAATAATTAGCCGTGACACGTTCTTGTTGACTTCCTCACATCCTAATAATTAATAATATAGGTATTATAATAAATTCAAATAATACGAAGAAAATAACATAATTTATCACAGAAAATAAAACAATCAACAAGAAAAAAATAAAGAACATCAATATACTGTACTTAACCAAACCCTCTTTTCCAACATGAAAAAATCCAGAAAAAATGCTTAGAAATGTAACTACCAAAGATAATGAAATTAAAAAAAAGGAAAGATCATCAAATATAAAAGGATAAAGGTGACTATAAAAAAAAGCTAACCTTGATCCAAAACCTTTTAAAAAAAAGAGGCTTAATACTAAGAAACCAATAATTATTATACCTACCAAGCCTAAACTTCTTCCCCCTATAAAAAATAAAAAAAAAAGAGAAAAAACATAAATCAATCAAAAGTAACTCAATAACTTAAATCCCCAAAACCTATATTATAATTTAACTAACTTTTGTAATTTATTTTATTACAGTTCTCATAGAATATATGTTTAAAGAAACCAAAAAAGTAACTCCCAAAACTCTTTCACAAACAGAAACACTTAATAAAATCAAACCTAGTCACAAAGACCCCCTAGAAGAAATAACACAAAAAATTAGCAATATAAAAATTAACTCCAGAGCCACCAAAAGTAATATTAGTTCAAATTTTAAAAAAAAAAAAAGAAAAAAAAAAATTACAATCGTTACAAATAAATACAAATTTAGATTAAGTAAAAATTACTTATTTAATTAAGTAGAGGTGAAACCTTAAAAGGGCTATGAACCCAACAACTTGTATAGTTTACCTACTTATATAAACTAATTTGCCTCTAAGAAACCCTTTTTTCGTATTACAAATACAATGTTTTTAATAAACTAAAAGGCACTGATAACTAAAAAGTTTCTTTGAATAATAAATTCAACAGTTTCTATAACCTATATCAAAATTTAATAATCAAATTATTAATTATAATAATTTACATATCTTAAACACCACAAATTTATATTTTAATTAAACTATATTATATTACGATCAGTCTAAAGCCCTGGTTAAGAATTCATAAATTAAAAAAAACAAAACCACTAATAAAAAAAATACTCCTAATCTGAAAGATAGCATCCTAATATTAAGAGAAAATACCACGGGGGTAAAAAGACAGATTTCCAGGTCAAATAATAAGAAGGATAATCTTACAATATAAAATTGCAAAGAAAAGCCCCCACCCTCTAACCTATACTCAAATCCACATTCATATGATTTATTTTCTAATAAAACAAAAAAATTATTATCTCTGATTAGTACCTTAGACCTTAAGTTGTAAAGTAAGTAAATAATACCAATTCCCAACAAAGTTAAAGCAGATATATAATTAGAAAAATATAGGAAAAAAACTAATAAAATAGTAAACATTAAATTATAACTTGTCCCATTATCTAATGTATAGAAAACATTTATTTTTATTAAACTAATAATTTACCAAAATAAAAAGATATATTTATAAACTCCTTCATCAATACAAACTAATATATAAAAAAATCCACACAACATCAACAAAATGTCAATATCAAATAGCACACTCATATCTTACATGTTGAGTTATAAATAAATGCCCTTTTAAAATTCGAAAAAAGTTAACTATTAAGAAAATACTCCTAACAAGAACATGAAAACCATGAAAACCTGTAGCTATAAAAAACACAGACCTATACACACTATCAGAAATATTAAAAGAACTATCATAATATTCTATTCTTTGTAACATAGTGAACAAAACCCTCAATAAAACAGTAATTATAAGTCCTTTTACACATCTCTCATAATTATTGAAAACAACGCTATGATGAGAATAAGTGACAGAAACTCCTGAACTTAATAAAACAACAGTATTAAGAAGAGGAACTCTCAAAGGATCAAGAACATTTAGAAAAAAAGGAGGCCAAACGCCCCTAACCTCCGAAACAGGAGCTAAACTAGAATGAAACAAAGTTCAAAAAAATCCGAAAAAAAAAAAAATCTCTGAAACAATAAACAACATTATACCAATACGTAATCTTTGTTGTACTATATTTATATGAAATCTTAAAAAACTAGACTCACGAACCACGTCTCGTCACCATATAAAAGAAATTAAAGACAAAAGAAACACAGAGATAAATAACAAAACAGTAATTTTTATGTGTATTAGAAAAATAAGACTCCTAGCTACTAAAAATGCACATAAAGATGCTATAATAGGTCAAGGGGACTGATCCACTAAATGAAAAGGATTAGCTCGAAACACATTAAAAACCTAAGAGGATCTATAATTTGTAAAATTATTATATTACTTATACTATTTTTAATAAACCGAGGGTAGCTCCCATAATTAAATTTACAATTTAACACATTATAATCTGCCACCGATTTATCTAACTAAAACACCTATTAAAACTAAGGAAACGAAATATACAACACTAGATAATTGGGCCAAAAGAATATAAGGTTCCTCCACAGGAGACCTTCCTAGTCAAGTTAAAATAATAAAGTTTATTGAGAAAATTCAAAAAGATAATTGATAAAAGAACCTGTTACTTTTCAAAAACTCCTGATTAAACATAAAATTTAATAAAGGAACTAAATACAAAAACAAAATAGAGAGCACCAAAGCTACTACTCTCATAGTCTTATTAGGAATACAACGTAGAATAGCATAAGCAAACAAAAAATATCATTCTGGCTTAATATGAACGGGTGTTACTATTGGATTAGCTTTTATAAAATTCTCAGGGTCTATAAAAACAGTAGGAAAAAAAAAAACAATAGAGAAAAAAAAAATAAAAATTACTATAAAACCTAAAATATCCTTAATACCTGAATAAGGTCAAAAATATATTTTCACACTAGAAGAGGAAACTTGAACCGGATTAGAACTCCCACTCCGATGTAGAAAAACTAGATGGACCAAACTAAGAACAGCGATAACAAAAGGAAACAAGAAGTGAAAAGTATAAAAACGAGTTAAAGTTGGCCTTCTTACCGAGTACCCTCCCCAAATCCAATTAACAATATCAACTCTATAAACTGGAATAACACTCAGAAAATTAGTAATAACTGTTGCTCTCCAGAAACTTATTTGTCCTCAAGGGAGAACATATCTAAAAAAAGCTGTTAATATAGAAACTAAAAGTAAAATAATCCTTACACCTCAAGTATGAAAATTAATGAAAGATTTATAATATAAACCTCGACCGATATGTATAAAAATACATAATAAAAAAAGACTAGCCCCATTTGAATGAACAGAACGGATAACTCATCTAAAATTAACATCACGGTCAATATGAACTACTGAATCAAAAGCTATTGATAAATCAGAAACATAATGTATAGTTAAAAAAATTCTAGATAAAATTTGAATAATTAAAGTTACCCTAGCAGTAGATCTTCAATTTCATCAAAAACTAATATTGATCGGAACAGGTAAATAACTAAATGATCTTAAAAAAAGACTAACAAGTTCATTTTTACGAAACATAACAATTTAAAAAATCATCTCAAGAAATAAATTCAATACTAATAGGTATAAAACTATGATTAACTCTACAAATCTCCGAACACTGACCAAAAATAACCGAAGGTCGCATACAACTAATATTTATGAAATTCAAACGTCTAGGACAAGCATCAATTTTTAATCTTATAGAAGGAAGAGCTCAAGAATGTAAAACATCCCCTGAACTAACTAAAACGCGAATTTTAGATAAAAAAGGTAGAGAAACTACACTGTCTACTTCCAACAGACGAAACTCTCTTAACCTTAGATCAGTAACATTTACTATATAACTATCAAAAGAGATATCTGTATCAAAATCATTTAATTCATAGCTCCAATACCACTGATGTCTAATAACTTTTAAAGTTAAATCATACTTAGAGGCACCCTCCATAAAATATATTAAATACAAGGAAGGCACTCCCAAGGAATACAATAAAAACGCAGGAACTACAGTTCAAGTGAACTCTAAATAATCCGACGAACTATATCTTTTTAAAAAAAAATTACCAGAAACATACATCAAACCTATAAAAAAACAAAACCCTATCCTAATTAAACACAATAAAACTATTGAATAGTCATGGAACAAACTAGCTTCAATTCCTACCCAACTCATTATATCTTGTAACAAAAGTATATTATATATGGACACAATTCTAAACCTACCTTTATGTTAAACACATAACGGACTTTATATCCTAATAGAATAACTAAACTAAAATTAAAATTCCTCTTAAAGAAAAGAGAAATAAATTAAAAAATAAAACATAATTTGGCTTAAAAATATAATTATTAGAAGTAAAATAATAAAAACTTCCTCTTAAACTCAATCTTATTTGAATAACTCGAACATAAAAAAAAAAAATTCTCAAGGACCTTAATAATATTAAAAATAGAAATAAAATACTGTAATTCATAATTTCAAAGATTAAAAATAATTTTATATAAAACATAAGAAATGGAGCTAAACCAGATATTAAAAAAACTAATAATATTATAACAAAGTTTCTAAAATACCCCCTCCCAATTAACATATAATCATAATAAATCTTACTTCCTGATCCAAAAACCATAAAACAAATATAATACAATAAAACACTATATAAAATAAAAAAAGAAAGGAAAAAAAAAAAATTACCCAAAATTCTAACAAAAATTCAAGATAATTGACTTATACCAGATCAGGCAAGAATTTCTCGGATATCCGAAGAATAAATTCTTTGGAATCTTGAAATTAGCAATAGTAAAAAAGGTATAATCAAAATTCTGTTTAACTCAAATTCCACCCTTCCAATTAAATTATATAACATAACTATAGGAACCACTTTAGGATAAACTATAAATATAAAAATTTGCTTAAAATTTATAAAACTTATAATTTTATAAATTTGAAGATAGAATGGGAAAACTCTTATTTTAATTAATAAACTTATTAACCTTAAAAAAAAACAAATTCAACTCATTCCACTATTAAAAAAATAAAGATTACCGAAATAAAATATCTCAATCAAAAAAGAGCTTATTAACATAATACCCCTCAGGGCCTGAATAAATAAATAATAAACAATACTATTGAGATTTAGTTTCTTATAGCAAGTAACAATTAAGTAAAAAATAACAAAAAAAAAAACTATTTCTAATAAAATTCACATATAAAATATACCCCTTATAATAATAGCTAAAAAAAATAAAATCATAAGTCCTCTTAATAAATACAACTTTTTTAAACCTTGTAAATAAAAGATCTTAAAATTCACTAACTAAAAGTTAATAATTTAATAAATAATTTAGTCTTTTAATGTTAATAATAGATTTATAATTTTTTAAAAAAAAATTAAACCTAATTAAAATAATAACAAGAACTTATGACGCTATAATAAAAGGACACATATAAAACCTAATATAAAGATAAAAACACATGGCAAAAAAACTTTCCATATTAAATTGATTAAATCAACAAATTTATATCGGGGTAACATTCTCCGCATAATTACATTTAAACTAACGAAAAATAAGACATACAATAAAAAACTATAAACACTGTAGGAAAATAAAACCCTAAATAATACTCTTATAAATCAAATATTTATATATTCTGATAAAAATAATAATGTAAAATTATACCTAGAGAATTCTACATTATATCTAGAAACCAGCTCAGATTCCCTTTCTACTAAATCGAATGGAGTACGGTTAAGTTCAGCAGAGCTAATAATCAGTCAAACAATAAATAAAATAAATTTTAAAAACGAAGAGTCCACTAATATATAGGACATAATAAACTTCCAAGAATATCTCCTGATCAAAAAAAGGAGTCCCATAATAAAAAATATAAATACTACTTCGTAAGAAATTATTTGGGCTACAGATCGGATACTACCCACTACTCTATAGGAACTGCTGGAAACATATCCGCACCCTAAAACTACATAAACTAACAAACCTATTAATACGAAAGAAATTAAGACACTAAAATTTCTTTTAAGAAACTCAAAAGGGAAAGGAAGAACCAACCAGTGTATAAAAGATAAAAACATTCCTACAATAGGTAAAATCAAAAAATAATGACTTATATAATTATAATAATTTTTTTTAGTCAACAACTTTACTCCATCTAAAACTGTCTGAAGGATTCTAAACACTCTTACAATATTAGGTCTCTTACGCTCTTGAATAAGTCCCAAAACCTTACGCTCTAAGAGAACTAAAAAAGCTACTAAAAGAAGTAAAAATAGGAGATATAATAAATAGTTAAAATTTAAGATAAAAACTAAAATAAACAACACTAAAGGAATTAAATAAAGTAATTCAGCTAAAAACTAAAAGTTTATATAACTTAACCTTTAAGACTATAGATTATTTATAATAAGAAAAAAACCATGGAAAAAAACATAATTACTAAAGAAAAACGTAAGAAACTTCCTAAGGACCAAAAATAATTAATTCCCTTAAAAAATATAAATTCTATGAAAATGAAATCAAATAAACTAGTGATATACCTAATACTATAACCTACGCAAGAAGATATTTTATGTCACATTGGATTAAAAAATAACCCATACCTGCCAATAACCCTTACTAAACCTTTTATTAATTGTATAAATAATCTTATTAAGATCCTACTAAGAGATAATACCAACAAAGCAAAATATTTATCCATTAAGGACAAGAGAAAATGTCTAAAGGGACCAAAATATAAAAATAATATAACCCCCCTAAATAAACTTAACAAAACCAAACGAAGAAAAGGGTAAAATGAGATAAAACTCTTCAATATCATAACCTTACAGTTAACCACCAAGTTTTGTAAGAATCCTCTAAAAAATAATCGAAGACTGTAGAGGCCCGTCAACATGATACAAAAAAAAAAAAATCAAGTTAGGAGGCCTAGATAACTTCTCCTTAACCTTTCTAAAATTATATCTTTTATCCAAAAAGCAGATAAAAAAGGGAACCTTATTATAACAATCCCTCCTACGAAGTAAAAATAATATATTATTTTGTTAATAAGTAAAGAACTAAATATGTGACGAAAGTCTTGAATTCTTCCAGATATATGAATTACTACACCACTTATTATAAAGATCATTGCTTTAAAAAAAGCATGAATTATTATATAAAGTAAACATAACCACGATCAACCAGCTCTGAGGATTATTATTATAAATCTTAATTGACTAGTGGTAGAATAAGCTACTACTTTTTTAAAGTCGGCATGACTTATACCAATAACCCCCCTTAACAAACAAGTTAACATTCTAAAATAGAATACTAAACTTGCATATTCGAAATAACATAATGTTCGTATTAATAAATAAACCCTAGCTATAACTATAGTAGAAGAATGTAATAATGAAGAGACTGGTGTAGGACCCTCCATAGCATTAGGAAGCCAAGGATGGAATATTAATTGAGAAGATTTAGCAATAACCCTTAATAAAAATATTACAAATAAAAACCTTGCCATGTAATCATTAAGAATTATAAGTCCGTTTCTCCAAACCAAAGAATAACACAAAAACAGTATTAATCTCGCATCTCCCACTCGATTATAATAAACAGCCTGCATAGACCTAGAAGAAGCCTCATAACGTCCTCTCCACCAAGAAATTAGAACAAACGATATTAACCTAACTCTTTCTCATCCTACAAAAAGAATAAAAAAATTACCAGAAAAAACCAAAACAAACATTAACATGAGAAAAATTAATAAAAACAAGAGAAAACTACCTACCCCGTTTTCATCGACCATATAGTCCAAGCCAAATTGTATAATTGATCAAGAAACTACTATAGCAAAAAAAAAAAAAATAGTAGAATAAACATCAAAAGTCAATAAAAATCTATAATTGAACCATAAATTAAATTCCAAGAAAAAATCTAAATTAAATCTAACAAAACTTAAAAAAAAAATTTCAAAGAAAATAATTATTCTAATAATTACAAATTTATAAATTGAAAAGACATTACCTAATAATTTGTAGCTTGTTAATTTCCACATAAAAATTTGTAAACACAATAAAAAAAAAAACAAAATAATAAAACTACTTAAGAAAAATAAAAAAAAAAAAGACACTAACAAAATTAATAGGGATTTTCCCGTAAAAAGATCTTAGAACTTTCGCATAAACTCTCTGCCATATTAACATAAAGAAATCAAAAAGATTTTTCTGAGCTTTTTCAAAACTCTATTTTTTATAAAATACTTTATAAATAAATTTTCCTATAATAACACTAATATTGATCTATTTTTATAAAATTTAACATTATAAAGAAAACTACTAAGAAAAAAAAAAATTCAACAAAGAAAGAAAGAAAATTTAGTTGAGGCAAAAAAATAGTCACTGAAGAATCTTAAGACCCGAAACCAAAAATTTTAAATTAAACTACTATTTCAAACAGAATCTTTTAAACTAACTTTATACTCAAAATATAATATTTTATTAAACTACAGTTTATTAATAATGCTTATTTAATAAAAGATTCAACAAGGAAATCAAACTTAAACCCAAACAAGTCAAACAAAAAACCATATATAAACTTCCGAAAGTATATTGCATAAATAAACTAAAGAAATTATAACCCTCAAATAAACCTATATTTAAAAACCTAATTAAAAAAATAAAAACAAAAAAATTTTTTTTAAATGGAGCCCGAACTTCATAATCCCTCAATATGGCACTAACATATAAAATTAATAACAAGATTCCTCTAGAATAAATTATTATAAAAATTAAACCCATTAATAAGGATCTACTAAGAAATATATAAAAAAACAACAAAACACTAAAAAACAAAATACCCCCAATAATATTTATATAAGAAGAATTTAACAACAAAAAAGTTAAAAAAAAACACAACCTAACAAAAAAAAAAAAAAAATCTAATCTAAAAAACAATAGAAATAGGCCCTAAACCAACTAGCAGTTTCAAGCTGCTTATTATAAATTTAACTATATAATCTTTTAATAATTATAAACAGGGCCCTCCATTCAAGTGTGACTAGGAGGAGGACATCTGTGAACCCACTCAACAAAAAAAATACTAGATTCAACCTTATAAATATCACGCTTGGATACAAAAGCTTCTCAAATAATCCCTAAAAAAACAACAATTCTCACTACGCTCATTAAAGATCTAATTGATGAAACAACATTTCAAAATAAATAAAAATCGGGGTAATCATTATATCGACGAGGTATTCTTGATAATCTTAAAAAATGTTGAGGAAAGAAAGTTAAATTTACTCTCAAAAACATAATCCAAAATTGAACAATAGCTAATTCATCTTTCATATAAACCCTAAAAAACAAATAAAATCAATGAGTGATTCTAGCAAAAATAGCAAAAACAGCTCTCATAGAAAGAACATAATGAAAATGAGCAACTACATAATAAGTATCATGCAAAACTAAATCCAAACTACAGTTAGACAAAACAATTCTTGTTAGTCCCCTTAAGGTAAATAAAAATAGAAAACCACCAACTCAATATATACTAGGCTTTCAAATAATTTTAGCCCTTATCAAAGTTCCTATTCAAGAAAAAACTTTAATTCTTGTAGGAACAGCAATAACTATAGTAGCAGCAGTAAAATATGCTCGAGAGTCAACATCTATTCTTACAGTAAACATATGATGAGCCCATACTAAGAAACCTAAAAATCTAATTCTAATAATTGCTCAAACTATTCTATAAAACCTGAAAACTAAATCTTTATTGCTATAAAAAGTAATAACATGACTAATCATACCAAATCCAGGTAAAATTAAGATATAAACTTCAGGATGCCTAAAGAATCAAAACAAATGTTGGTATAAAACAGGATCCCCCCCTCTAGACGGGTCAAAAAAAGAAGTATTAAAATTTCGATCAAACAATAACATAGTAATAGCAGCTGCCAAAACAGGTAAAGATAGTAATAACAAAATAGTAGTGACCAATACAGTTCAACAAAACAAAGATATAGAAAAGAGTCCCCAACCTTTTACCTTTATATTAAACAAAGTAGTCATAAAGTTAAGAGATCTTAAAATACTAGACACTCTAGCCAAATGTAAAGAAAAAATAGCACAATCCAAAGCAGCTCTAGAATGAGCTAGATTTCTAGAAAGGGGAGGATAAACAGTTCACCCAGTCCTAACTCCACTTTCAATTATAGAACTTCTAAAAAGAAAAAACAAAGCAGGGGGCAACAATCAAAAACTTATATTATTTAATCGAGGAAAAGCCATATCTGGACTCCCCACTATCAAAGGTAATAACCAATTACCAAACCTCCTAACTATCATAGGTATAACAAAAAAGAAAATCATCACAAAAGCATGAGCAGTTACAATTACATTATACAATTGCCTATCTCTAACCACTTGACCTACTTGAGACAATTCTAAACGAATGAAGACACTTATTCCAGTACCAATAAATCTTGACCAAATTCTAAAAATAAAATACAAAGTACCAATGTCCTTATGATTTGTAGACATAAGTCAACGAGAAATTCAACCTAACAA
>NW_027648828.1:0-5413 GCF_051294905.1 Botryllus schlosseri | reverse complement strand
CGTGAATAATTGCCAGATAGCGTCCTGGGGCAAAAAGACGACTAGCTAAGCCCCACCCCTCCAAATGCCTACCTACATACGGCACTCTCCTGGACCAAGCCTTGCATTTCAGAACTGGTATATGAAAGCCAGCTGGGAAAGACACTGACTTGCAAAACATATATTATTATAAAGTTTCGTCATGTGTGAAAAGTATGTTCTATCTTCACATCATGTTGATGCCTATTTCATTTGTTGCACCAGTAATACATAGTTATGTAGCAGATTTTACGTTTAGTTACGTGTACATTGTGGTAGATTTTTGTGGCCGACGGTTATAAATCGTTGAGATATTACAGGTTCTTGCGAAATTGTCACCATTCACTAGCAATAGGAGAGGAAGCCTCACTCGGCCTTATAGGCTGCGTTATTGAAAGTAGGCCTCGATATCTAGCATTCATATCGCAATATGTTGTCGGATTTACATATATGTTCATATGTTCGGGTCGAAATCCAAAATGTAACTTGATTTCAAGCATTCAGAAGATTCCATGTGGCGCAGAAACAATTGTGAATAAATGTATGGTGGAGATCTAAGATCAGGGTACCCATTTTTGCTTTCCACACTCGAAACGTTTCAAATCTTTGCTCTTGGGCCGTATGATAGTTGTGCCTAATATCATTCAGTTTTGCGTCATCGATTTTGAATCCGTTCCCGGCCCGTGCAAATTGGAAGAATTCGGCCATATTAAACCTCTTTGTGACTTCGTCTTCGAAAACATCACCTATCCGCGTATTGTCCGGTTTCTCCGCCAGACCTACTTCTGAAATACAAGAAAATGAATCCAAAATGCATTGAAGGATGATGACGTATATAGTGGAATGATACACTTTAAAACCGACAGTATGCTTTCCGATCCGTGTTGTACCGATATCAAATTAAATTTTGCCACGGCAAACTATGGTATCTAGAAAATGTTAAAAGTCAGAATAAATTGACGTTTTATTAGATTAAAAGAGCCATACCATCCAAGGAATTAAAGTGTAAACCAACGACCTGTTGTTGATATTGCGATTTCTCTGTTACAATCAATGTAAGCGTTGTGAGGTATCAGGATTTATATTAACAGTGGGGGACATAGACATCACACCGGTTGCAACTATGTTTCGTTTTTTGAGTCATAAAACTCGGACGACATATGGTGCGAAAACAAACCTATCGCTCTTGTAAAAAGTCAGATGCTTTAGATTAGGGCTACCATATTTCAGCAACCCAAATTCCGGACACTCTTTAGCGCCAACTAGTGGATTTAAATGAGTTATGACGTCACACTAACAAAGCTTTGCTCATAGACCAGAGGTGGTCACGATCCGGTTCAGGAGTACGTGGCTGTGTGGTTATGTAACCGGGACCGAAAGCACATGTTTTCAGCCCCCTCCCGCCCAAATAGCCCACACTATAGGGTAATCGATGCAACTTCTGGGGCAGGGGGGTGCTTGCTATATGAATCTGGTTTCTATATGCATCTGGTATTTGAATGGATTCTGTCAATAATATTGGTCGTTCCATATATTAATATATAGATAGGTCTACTACTCTCCGCCCACATGACAAGATTTAGCGGTAGAGCTGGTGGAGGATGATGAGTTCAAAAATACAGGGAGCGTAATTGTACATCGTTAAGTCATGTTCATGTCCTACCGATAACATTGTTTATCAGCATTATGCGGGTGCGCACCACGGAGCTTTATAAACACCCCACATCCTGTGGTTTCCAACCTTTTATGGTCGCGACTCCATCTCCAATTTGAAAATGTTCCTGGTCCCATATCAAAATTTGACGAGCTGATTACTTAAAGAAGTCAGCACCTTTGCTTAGACTTACGGGCTATTTTGGAAGCTGATTACGTTCAACATATTCGCAACTCCCAGAATAAAGGCAAGCGACGACCCCCCGTTTGGAACCACTATCATTGAATAAAGCATTTAAACGGCCTCTAGAAATATACGGTTCTCCTATAATTGCGATTACAATTAAGCTTATTCCAGTAAATGAAGGTTGCTTTTATCTATATTTTGTTGCAGTTTTTTCGAGGGTGGTAGTCTCCATATTAAAATCAATAAATGTGATAGGAAATCGCACACGGCGCGAAGAAAAATATCATGCATTAGCATAAATATTCCCAAAAAATATTGTTTTTATGCTGATTTACGAAAAAATTACGAGCCTACGTCAAACCTTCAAAATTCCGGACATTTGGCATATTTTGGAAATTCCTCCCGGACGCTAGTTTGAACAGTGAAATTCCGGACATGTCCGGGAAATTCCGGACGTATGGCAACCCTACTTTAGATAGCCTTATCATCTATAAGTCGAACGTGGTTGATGAATGAACTCTCATGGACTTTATACACCAATGTGGAGACGATCTGAGGCATCGATCTGAGGCATGACTTGGACTCGAGTCAGACTAGAGTAAACTATTTCAGTTGACTTGACTTGACTCGAGTCACTTTGCAAAAATCACTGGACTTTTCCCGGTGTTTTGAAAATGTGGATGGACTCGTCACTCGAAGCAGAATTTTCGAGTTAATATGAAGTAGTAGTATAGTATGCTAATTGTTTCCGCTTAATTAGGCTTACCATATTTTGGAAATGTAAAAAGAGGACACTTTTTCAGAAATTTGCAAGATGCAAAACCGGAGCAGAATTCTCAAAAACCGGTGAATTTTTCCCATTTTGTGATCGGTTGACTAAAAAAAAAAAAAAAAGGTCATCACTTCCGCTCAGAGCTCAAAATACCGTTTTCTTCTCCACATTGCCGGGTGCATGACTAAAGAAAAAAAAAAAAAAAAAGGTCATCTTTTCGCTCAGAGCTGAATTCACCGTTTTACCCTCCGAAATACCCGCCTGTGCGTCACTTCTGTGCTAATTTGCGGCATATCACTCACAATTTGCTCTAAATCTGATCTAAATTTTCAAAAAAGTGAACAAAATCTCAAAAAAGAGTACAAAAGGGCGTCCTCCGAGGACACTTTCAAAAAAGTCAAAAAAGAGGACAAATCCTCTTAAAGGAGGACGTATGGTAAGCCTAGCTTAATATCAAGTAGTAGTATACGCTAATTGTTTTTGCTTCATCTGTAGGTGTATGCGCTCGACAATCTGGTAACACCTGTGTGAGCAGCCAGCCATTTAACGATTGCACATGCACAGCCTGGTTTTACTAAGCTACCATCGGTATGTCACAAATGAATTGACCGCGACGGAAGATGTTGTTGTTTAGGGCTGGGCACAATGATTCGAGTACTCGAATCAGAATCGAGTATTAATTTTAATGATTCGAGTCGAGTAGTAAAATACTATTTCTCGAGTAGTGAAATTATACGCTCCTCGCCGCTAAAAGTTAATTTGTAAACGAGAATTATGGTTTGGATACTAATTTCACTGTGGAAGCCTTGAAACCCTGATTGCGCGTATCGTAGCATACGAATCATGTAGTACAAAGCTACGAATGGTACTGTAAATAGCACATTTCCGTCATGATCATCCCACAACATTGTCACTAGGTGCAATGCAATCGGTCTGGTCGAAAAATACCAAAATATATTTTATGAGATGGATAACAGGCATTATATTCTTTGCTGTAACCAGGGCTTTGGAGCCGGAGCCGGAGCCCGGAGCCGGAGCCCCGGAGCCGTGAATTTTCACCGGAGCTGGAGCCGGAGCCGGAGCTCTACATAAAATTCAGCCGGAGCCGGAGCTGGAGCCCGTTATTTGAGGAGTAGCTCCGGCTCCGACGTATTTCATAAGATGCTATTATATGACATAATTTTGGGCCCCCCATCAAGCTCGGCCCCCCCCCAATTGGGGGGTTTGGGGTGCGGCAGTTACGGTGCTGGCCATGAATACGGCGCAACGACGGCCGACGCTGCATTTACCTAAGCCTAGTTGACGATATTCCTATAGCCATGTAGACTGCATAAAAACGACAAGATTACAGTTAAATGTTTATTTGTTCATCAATAACAGAATTAGTAGGAAAGGAAATAAAACATTTAGTTAGTAACCAGGGCTTTGGAGCCGGAGCCGGAGCCTGGAGCCGGAGCCCCGGAGCTGTGCATTTTCACCGGAGCTGGAGCCGGAGCCGGAGCTCAACATAAAATTCAGTTGGAGCCGGAGCCGGAGCTGGAGCCCGTTATTTGAGGAGTAGCTCCGGCTCCGACGTATTTCATAGGATGCTATTATATATGCAACAACCACATCTGCTGATTTATCATAATTGAACAGCAGGCCTGAATTTTAATGCTGTGCACAGCAATGGCATAGAGTAAAGTGCGTTCTAGTGCAATAATGTTGTTATCAACAATTGGCAAGTATTCATTAGGACGCCACAAGCCGGCACGGCGGCACCTATGTCTTCGCTGCGACGTCGGATGTTACTGACGGCTGACAGACTCTAGATTACTATAGATAACTAACCTATGGGTAGATTATTAATCTCTATAGAATAGGAATGGCCTACCTTTTCGGCTAAAGGAGCACATGCAATTGACGAACGAGTGCGCGGTCCACTAGCCGCGCCAAGCGGGTAAAATTTTCAAAGTTTATACATAAACTAGGTCAATAATATTCTTACTTGAGTATATTGCGGGTCTACTGTATACCGCCCGCTAGGGTCAGTTTGCAAGGACACGACTACTCTGCGTCTGGCCACATCGATATCGAAGGTCTCCGATAATATGCAACAATCATTTTGTGCCTACATTTCACCGTCGACGATCTTTATGCGAGCGCAAACGCGAAAATACTTTCTCCCGTAATTGCGAATACAGTTAGACTCAATCGGATAAATCAGGCGTTTATTTTCATTTTCAATAGGGAGTAGGTTACCAAGCAAGAAATCATGTGACAATTAAACACACGAAGCGTGAAGAAAAATTTCTCTACTATTTTAGTTTATTGTAATGTATAACGATTTACTGAAAATGTGACTGGACCCTGGATCTGCAAATGCGTCGGAACTGATATTTTAGTCATCAACATCCCAAGTGTCGCAGCCAGACTTGTAATTTTTGGTTGGCATAGCAAGTTCACAATCTGAGCAATTCATTTTCGATAATATAATAGAAAATTACACCGCGGGCCACGCAAAACCCTCTCGTGGGCCACATTCGGCCCACGGGTGGGCCACCCCTGATATAGACAGGCCCATTCGATAATTTCAGAGCCGGAGCCGGAGCTGGAGCCGGAGCAGTGGTAATAATGCGGCTCCGGAGCTGGAGCCGGAGCTAATGTATGATAGAAGAAAGCTCCGGAGCCGGAGCTGGAGCAGTTTAAATTTACGGCTGCTCCAAAGCCCTGTTAGTAACATATACTAAAATATAATGCCGAAATACTGCTGTGTTTATAAATGCAGTGCCACCAATGGCAAT
>NW_027648827.1:0-6000 GCF_051294905.1 Botryllus schlosseri | reverse complement strand
TGCGTGATGAGAGCTTTTCTATATAGAATAATTAAGGAATTGAACAGAAAATCCTGCGTGACGTTGCCACCAATTCCACTCCGGGGATTAGGGCCAGGGGAATATTGGGGTCGGGAATATTAGGGTGGGTTTGGGTCAAGGTTGGGACATCCTAAGATTAGGGTCGGGGTGGGAGATATTAGGGTCGTGGGAAGGGTTTTTAGGGGTAGGGTTGGGGAAGGGGGTATTACGATGGGTTAGGGTCAAGGTTGGGCTATCCTAGGATTAGGGCTGCGGAAGGGGTTATTAGGGTGGGTTAGGATATCCTAAGATTAGGTTTTCGGGTGAGGGTGCTAGGGTAGGTTAGGGTCAAGGTTGAGTATCCCGAGATTAGGGTTAAATTTAGGATCAGGGTATCCCGAATTTAGGGTTTGAAATATTGTTATCTTCCCTGCCAACCCTGATCTTAGGATATCCTAACCCCATCATTGACCCTAACCCACCCTGATATCCCCCTTCCTCATCCCTAATATTCCCAACCCTAATCTTAGGATATCCTAACCCACCCTAATATCCCCCTCCCCATCCCTAATCTTAGGATATCTTAAGCCACCCCAATATCCCCCTCCCCATCCCTAACATCTCCCGACCATAATATCCCCAAACCTAATCTTAGGATATCCTAACCTAACCCACCCTAATATCTCCCGACCCTAATCTTAGGATATCTTAAGCCACCCCAATATCCCCCTCCCCATCCCTAACATCTCCCGACCCTAATATCCCCAAACCTAATCTTAGGATATCCTAACCTAACCCTAACCCACCCTAATATCTCCCTCCCCATTTATAATATCTCCCGACCCTAATCATAGGATATCCTAACCCGAACCCATCCTAATATCCCCCTCCCCCATCCCTAATATCCGTCTATCCCACCCAAACGCGAAAAACAATTCATTTTGACGTTTATAAATTTTTCTGTTTATGTTCATGGGGAAACATTTACTGATGTCATGGGGATCATTTTGTCGATGTGTGGGGAATAACGAAGAAGTGCCAGAAATCGTGCGACAATTAAACACGCGAGGCGTGAAGAAAATTTTCACTACTATTGTAGTTTATTGCAATGTACGACGATTTACTAAAAATGTGACTGGATCCTGGATCTGCCAATACGTCGGAACTGATATTTTAGTCATCAACATCTCAAGTGTCGCAGCCAGACTTGTAATTTTTGGTTGGCATTGCAAGTTCACAATCTGAGCAATTCATTTTCGATAATATAATAGGAAATTACCTCGCGGGCCGCGCAAAACCTTCCCGCGGGCCAAATGTGGCCAACCCTGACATAGACAGGCCCATTCGATAATTTCAGAGCCGGAGCCGGAGCAGTGGTAATAATGCGGCTCCGGAGCTGGAGACGGAGCTAATGTATTCTAGAAGAAAGCTCCGGAGTTGGAGCAATTTAAATTTACGGCTGCTCCAAAGCCCTGATACATTTGAATAATATATTCATATTTATTCCCGAAGCTCTTTGGCTAACACTCATCAGGGGATACCGTCGGCAATAATGCGAGCATTCAAAAAACTATGTCTAACGACAATAAGCATCGCTAAGTTTGACGTCACGCAAGGTAAAATACAAAATTCGAAATACGAGAGAACGATAGCGCAAACATGGAGAGAACGAAACAGAACAAGTTAGTGTGCGATTATTGAATGATACACGAATTCAGTCTGTTGGCATAGACTAGGTTGGTACATAGTGATGAGCAGACAATTGAAATAAATTACGACCCTTTTCCAATATCATCATCATTCTAATTGGTAGCACGATTACCAGTGAACCCGTCCCTCGGTGAACCCGTCCCGTGAACCCGTCCCTCGGTGAACCCGTCCCTCGGTGAACCCGGCCCTCGATGAACTCGGCACCTCCGGCAACCCTAATATCCCCCTCCCCCAACCCTAATATCCCAACCTCCGGCAACCCTAATATCCCACCTCCACCAGCCCTAATATCCCACCTCCGGCAACCCTAATATCCTAACCCTAATATCCCACCTCTGGCAACCCTAATGTCCCCCCTCCAGCCACCCTAATATCCCACCTCCGGCAACCCTAATATCCCCCCTCCCCCAACCCTAATATCCCACCTCCGGCAACCCTAATATCCTAACCCTTACCCTAATATCCCACCTCCGGCAACCCTAATATCCTAACCCTAATATCCCACCTCCGGCAACCCTAATATCCCACCTCCGGCAACCCTAATATCCCACCTCCACCAACCCTAGTATCCCCCCTCCCCCAACCCTAGTATCCTACCCGAACCCAATGTCCCACTCCCCGAACCCTAATGTCTCCCCCCCTACCCTACCCAACCCTAATATCCTAACCCTTACCCTAATATCCCACCTCCGGCAACCCTAATATCCTAACCCTAATATCCCACCTCCGGCAAGATCGAAAAATCAGTTGATAATAACATTATTAGTTTAATAATTCATATTAATACTTGTTAATACACTTAATTTCAAAATTTCCCGAGGGCGGAATTCACCGAGGGCCGAGTTCATCGAGGGACGGGTTCACCGAGGGACGGGTTCACGGGACGGGTTCACCGAGGGACGGGTTCACTGGCAACCGGTAGCACACGTTGAATTTTCCAGCAGGTGTTTACCGATGGAAGGTTTTTTGCCGGTGGCCTGGTTGTGTTCGATAACAAACGGATTATTTTGCTGCGACTTGGAAATATACGATTTGATGGACGATGGAATATGTTCTCCCTGCGTCCCGAAAGGCACAGTGGTACTTGAATTAATAAATTATATTACTTTGTTGTGACGCCGGGAGAACGTCCTTGCGGGTCGTGGTAAAGACAACATTGGTTTTTACCGTTGGATAACAACCTTGGACAGCTGAAGTTAGCTGTTACTGTAATCGATATGATACCTAGGCCGATCCAAGGTAGATGGATGTATACATTCCTAGTTATAGTTGCAGATTATAGTTTTCTGACTGACCTACCCTGTTATGATGTCATGTAAGTTTCCGATATGTATTCCCTCTAACGGCCGATACCTACCTATTTTAAAAACTTACCAACTTCTGTATTAGTTGCTGACAATTACCCCTGACGAGTGTCAGCCGAAAATATTCGGGTTCATTTCAATATGAATATACTATTCAACTTCTGTAACTGCAACTGAACTTTCAAGTGATGTTTAAGAACATTTGATCTGATTTTGAAATGGTTTTATGTCTGAGTCGGATCATTTGCGTTTTTCTCCAATGTTGACTCCGTGCAGAGAAAATTTATGAAAACCCCGTAAACTGTGACGCGGCGGACGTTATTATTTGCTTTTCGTTTTTCAGGTAGAAAAATATCGTGGACTCGGACAGGGGTGAGAGCAGCCAAGAAGTCGCCGAGCTGGAGAGGGAAACGGAGACGTATCGCAAGCGGCTGCAGGACAAGGAAAGGGAGCAAGTTTGAGAGTCTCAAGGATGAGGTGAGTGCTGAAGATTTTGGAGTGGCGCGGGTCTTGACAAGGTAGCGCGATGGTGGAGCGGTTGGTAAGACCGACAGGCAGACTTGGACAGCTAGAATATGTATGTATGTTGCCCGCACCTGATTTACAGGAAAACCAAAAATTAGATTAGAATAAAAATTAGGGCGTATAAACATTACCCAAATCAGACTGAAATTAGATTACAGAAATTCCGCTCTAATTAGTCAATTTAAGGTTGTGTTTTACAGTTTTGAAAAGTGAAGCAAGATTTTTCGTAAAAACCTGCCGGCGCCAGCTTGGTCTCGTTGGGAATCCCTCACGTCATTTTCTAAGCGTTTCGGTCTTTCACGTCAAGGTAATATGCCCATTCATATCAGCTAATTCTTCCTCCGTGGAATGCTATTACCATCGCCGGAGCGGCGGAGCCATATCAGCTAGTGAGGAATAGTGATGTTGGGCACAGGAGAATCGCTTATTTGGAACAAGAACAACAATATTTTTAGACTACAATTAATTCCAGCATTTCAAAATGCTCTCCTAAACGTTCGACGTAAATCTGAAACCATATTGCGGGCTGCAAAACCTGACATTGTTGACCACGTGTTGGTGACCCCCCCGATCTATATATACACGATCTGCTCATTGCATATGCACACTATGAGTGCATTTTGTACATATGCTGCTTGACAAGGAAGGTGCAGAAATATCCGTTAAGGTTTTCTAGTTTTGGACCACTCCTCCGTGCTATCCCCGGGTGCCAAGGGTGGAAGCCACAGATACCAGTTTTGTTAATCAGGTCTTTGGTTTGTCCTGGCAGGGAATTGAACCGACTACCTACCGATGAAGAAGTTGGATGTTTCATATCTTGTTGCAGCAGCTATACTCCTAATCGCCTTGCACATTGTGTGTAGTTTAGGGATGAATACCAACGTAGAATAATGATTGATCCAGTACTGCGAAAATATCAACAACACAGAGCGGTAAACTCGTATTTTTAAGTTGTGGAGCAGGCTGAGAACTTACGTATGCACACGATCAAAATAGCGACAGTAATGTCACGTGATTGTGTTGCTTTTACAGCTCATGATCAAAACGGACTGGTTCACGAACGACTTTGATCAACAAATGGATACTTGTTTTGCCTCATAATTCCTCGAACAGCTTGAACTTTAGTTAATGGAAACTTCGTGACGCTAGTCGACAATTCTGTTCCGATTAAGTATGTATACGGTATGTTGTTTGTTCGATAGATTTGTGTCTGAATCGGGAGTTTTGAAATCTCGGTACGACATTAAACCTCTCTACCGTATTCAAATGTAGTGTAGTTTATTGAAATGAACCCGGATATTTTCGGCTGACATTCGTCACGGGTAATCGTCAGCAACTATTAGCGAATTGAAAAAACATTGTATACGGTAGGTAGCAACAATCGTGTCACCGGCATGAAATCTCGAATAATCGGGGCGAGATTTCGTGCTGGCGATGTTAGGCCTATATATGGTGATACGATCGCTGATATACGATGTTCTTTCCCATTCTCTAATAGTTGTTGACGACTGACGACGACGAGTGTCAGCTTCATTTCAATATGAATACACCATTAAATTATTGAAGGTCTGTACTTCCAAAAAGCTCTTCATATATTACAATTGTATTAAGCCGGCTGTTTTTCTGGATGCATGATAATATATTTAGACTAAGACAGTATAAAAAATGTAAAATATGTTTTAGCGGGGCAAGTCCCATTTTAATTTTAACATATCTGCCGTTCATTTGATATTGACAACTCTGTACGATCCATCTGACTGTCAAAATTTTACATGAAAAAGCTACTGATTTAGTATATAAACATGTGATATGTGGGCATAAAGTTCAGTGCTTGTCCGACTGATGGTTGCTGTCACAAAACTAGCATTGGAGACATAAACATTGTCATTGAAATGTTTTTGCAAAAACTACTTTGTTTTCTGTGTTGTAGTGCGCGACCCTCCATGACCCGTCTTTTCTCCTTTGGTGTTACTGCTCTCTTATTTCCTGTCCTTTTTTCTTGTTGAAATAATTTACAATTCAAACCAAATATGTTGTGGATCAGCGAGATTACTTCTTCGTACTTTTGGCGGCAGTTGAGCACCTGACGCCAATTTGAAGAAATGTGAATTCCGAATAGTAACTTGATTGTGTGTCCATACCAGATTTCGTGTAATATTCTTTTATTTGGACGATATAGAGATTTTACTGACCACGCCTGTACTGCAGGCGTAATCTGGACGACTATTTGAATCCGTTCTCCACGTTTTAAAAACTTTATGCGAGTACAACGCCCTGCTCTCTAACATGAGCGGTGGGCATAGTTACCGCAAAAGAAGTATTATTTTATTAAAGCAGTAGCCTACAAATGATGCGCACGATACCTAATAACGTTTTTCAGCAACTTAAGAATCGATAATGGGGCTAGCGATACACGTTGCAAGCTGAAAGACTGTCTCCTCCTAAGGCTTGATCTTGTGGG
>NW_027648826.1:0-9810 GCF_051294905.1 Botryllus schlosseri | reverse complement strand
TCGACTTGTCATGAGACTCGTGGCGACTTGTCATGAGACTCGTGGCGACTTGTCATGAGACTCGTGGCGACTTGTCATGAGACTCGTGGCGACTTGTCATGAGACTCGTGCGACTTGTCATGAGACTCGTGGCGACTTGTCATGAGACTCGTGGCGACTTGTCATGAGACTCGTGGCGACTTGTCATGAGACTCGTGGCGACTTGTCATGAGACTCGTGGCGACTTGTCATGAGACTCGTGGCGACTTGTCATGAGACTCGTGGCGACTTGTCATGAGACTCGTGGCGACTTGTCATGAGACTCGTGGCGACTTGTCATGAGACTCGTGGCGACTTGTCATGAGACTCGTGGCGACTTGTCATGAGACTCGTGGCGACTTGTCATGAGACTCGTGGCGACTTGTCATGAGACTCGTGGCGACTTGTCATGAGACTCGTGGCGACTTGTCATGAGACTCGTGGCGACTTGTCATGAGACTCGTGGCGACTTGTCATGAGACTCGTGGCGACTTGTCATGAGACTCGTGGCGACTTGTCATGAGACTCGTGGCGACTTGTCATGAGACTCGTTGCGACTTGTCATGAGACTCGTGGCGACTTGTCATGAGACTCGTGGCGACTTGTCATGAGACTCGTGGCGACTTGTCATGGCTCTTGGCGACTTGTCATGACTCGTGGCGACTTGTCATGACTCGTGGCGACTTGTCATGACTCGTGGCGACTTGTCATGAGACTCGTGGCGACTTGTCATAAGACTCGTGGCGACTAGTCATGAGACTCGTGGCGACTTGTCATGAGACTCGTGGCGACTTGTCATGAGACTCGTGGCGACTTGTCATGAGACTCGTGGCGGCTTGTCATGAGACTCGTGGCGGCTTGTCATGAGACTCGTGGCGACTTGTCATGAGACTCGTGGCGGCTTGTCATGAGACTCGTGGCGCCTTGTCATGAGACTCGTGGCGACTTGTCATGAGACTCGTGGCGGCTTGTCATGAGACTCGTGGCGACTTGTCATGAGACTCGTGGCGACTTGTCATGAGACTCGTGGCGACTTGTCATGAGACTCGTGGCGACTTGTCATGAGACTCGTGGCGACTTGTCATGAGACTCGTGGCGACTTGTCATGAGACTCGTGGCGACTTGTCATGAGACTCGTGGCGACTTGTCATGAGACTCGTGGCGACTTGTCATGAGACTCGTGGCGACTTGTCATGAGACTCGTGGCGACTTGTCATGAGACTCGTGGCGACTTGTCATGAGACTCGTGGCGACTTGTCATGAGACTCGTGGCGACTTGTCATGAGACTCGTGGCGACTTGTCATGAGACTCGTGGCGACTTGTCATGAGACTCGTGGCGACTTGTCATGAGACTCGTGGCGACTTGTCATGAGACTCGTGGCGACTTGTCATGAGACTCGTGGCGACTTGTCATGAGACTCGTGGCGACTTGTCATGAGACTCGTGGCGACTTGTCATGAGACTCGTGGCGACTTGTCATGAGACTCGTGGCGACTTGTCATGAGACTCGTGGCGACTTGTCATGAGACTCGTGGCGACTTGTCATGAGACTCGTGGCGACTTGTCATGAGACTCGTGGCGACTTGTCATGAGACTCGTGGCGACTTGTCATGAGACTCGTGGCGACTTGTCATGAGACTCGTGGCGACTTGTCATGAGACTCGTGGCGACTTGTCATGAGACTCGTGGCGACTTGTCATGAGACTCGTGGCGACTTGTCATGAGACTCGTGGCGACTTGTCATGAGACTCGTGGCGACTTGTCATGAGACTCGTGGCGACTTGTCATGAGACTCGTGGCGACTTGTCATGAGACTCGTGGCGACTTGTCATGAGACTCGTGGCGACTTGTCATGAGACTCGTGGCGACTTGTCATGAGACTCGTGGCGACTTGTCATGAGACTCGTGGCGACTTGTCATGAGACTCGTTGCGACTTGTCATGAGACTCGTGGCGACTTGTCATGAGACTCGTGGCGACTTGTCATGAGACTCGTGGCGACTTGTCATGGCTCTTGGCGACTTGTCATGACTCGTGGCGACTTGTCATGACTCGTGGCGACTTGTCATGACTCGTGGCGACTTGTCATGAGACTCGTGGCGACTTGTCATAAGACTCGTGGCGACTAGTCATGAGACTCGTGGCGACTTGTCATGAGACTCGTGGCGACTTGTCATGAGACTCGTGGCGACTTGTCATGAGACTCGTGGCGGCTTGTCATGAGACTCGTGGCGGCTTGTCATGAGACTCGTGGCGACTTGTCATGAGACTCGTGGCGGCTTGTCATGAGACTCGTGGCGCCTTGTCATGAGACTCGTGGCGACTTGTCATGAGACTCGTGGCGGCTTGTCATGAGACTCGTGGCGACTTGTCATGAGACTCGTGGCGACTTGTCATGAGACTCGTGGCGACTTGTCATGAGACTCGTGGCGACTTGTCATGAGACTCGTGGCGACTTGTCATGAGACTCGTGGCGACTTGTCATGAGACTCGTGGCGACTTGTCATGAGACTCGTGGCGACTTGTCATGAGACTCGTGGCGACTTGTCATGAGACTCGTGGCGACTTGTCATGAGACTCGTGGCGACTTGTCATGAGACTCGTGGCGACTTGTCATGAGACTCGTGGCGACTTGTCATGAGACTCGTGGCGACTTGTCATGAGACTCGTGGCGACTTGTCATGAGACTCGTGGCGACTTGTCATGAGACTCGTGGCGACTTGTCATGAGACTCGTGGCGACTTGTCATGAGACTCGTGGCGACTTGTCATGAGACTCGTGGCGACTTGTCATGAGACTCGTGGCGACTTGTCATGAGACTCGTGGCGACTTGTCATGAGACTCGTGGCGACTTGTCATGAGACTCGTGGCGACTTGTCATGAGACTCGTGGCGACTTGTCATGAGATTCGTGGCGACTTGTCATGAGACTCGTGGCGACTTGTCATGAGACTCGTGGCGACTTGTCATGAGACTCGTGGCGACTTGTCATGAGACTCGTGGCAACTTGTCATGAGACTCGTGGCGACTTGTCATGAGACTCGTGGCGACTTGTCATGAGACTCGTGGCGACTTGTCATGAGACTCGTGGCGACTTGTCATGAGACTCGTGGCGACTTGTCATGAGACTCGTGGCGACTTGTCATGAGACTCGTGGCGACTTGTCATGAGACTCGTGGCGACTTGTCATGAGACTCGTGGCGACTTGTCATGAGACTCGTGGCGACTTGTCATGAGACTCGTGGCGACTTGTCATGAGACTCGTGGCGACTTGTCATGAGACTCGTGGCGACTTGTCATGAGACTCGTGGCGACTTGTCATGAGACTCGTGGCGACTTGTCATGACTCGTGGCGACTTGTCATGAGACTCGTGGCGACTTGTCATGAGACTCGTGGCGACTTGTCATGAGACTCGTGGCGACTTGTCATGAGACTCGTGGCGACTTGTCATGAGACTCGTGGCGACTTGTCATGAGACTCGTGGCGACTTGTCATGAGACTCGTGGCGACTTGTCATGACTCGTGGCGACTTGTCATGACTCGTGGCGACTTGTCATGACTTGACTTGACTTGACTTGACTTGACTTGACTTGACTTGACTTGACTTGACTTGACTTGACTTGACTTGACTTGACTTGACTTGACTTGACTTGACTTGACTTGTCATGACTCGTGGCGACTTGTCATGACTCGTGGCGACTTGTCATGACTCGTGGCGACTTGTCATGATTTGTGGCGACTTGTCATGACTCGTGGCGACTTGTCATGACTCGTGGCGACTTGTCATGACTCGTGGCGACTTGTCATGACTCGTGGCGACTTGTCATGACTTGACTTGACTTGACTTGACTTGACTTGACTTGACTTGACTTGACTTGACTTGACTTGACTTGACTTGACTTGACTTGACTTGACTTGACTTGACTTGACTTGACTTGACTTGACTTGACTTGACTTGACTTGACTTGACTTGACATGACTTGACTCGTGGCGACTTGTCATGACTCGTGGCGACTTGTCATGACTCGTGGCGACTTGTCATGACTCGTGGCGACTTGTCATGACTCGTGGCGACTTGTCATGACTCGTGGCGACTTGTCATGACTCGTGGCGACTTGTCATGAGACTCGTGGCGACTTGTCATGAGACTCGTGGCGACTTGTCATGAGACTCGTGGCGACTTGTCATGAGACTCGTGGCGACTTGTTATGAGACTCGTGGCGACTTGTCATGAGACTCGTGGCGACTTGTCATGAGACTCGTGGCGACTTGTCATGAGACTCGTGGCGACTTGTCATGAGACTCGTGGAGACTTGTCATGAGACTCGTGGCGACTTGTCATGAGACTCGTGGCGACTTGTCATGAGACTCGTGGCGACTTGTCATGAGACTCGTGGCGACTTGTCATGAGACTCGTGGCGACTTGTCATGAGACTCGTGGCGACTTGTCATGAGACTCGTGGCGACTTGTCATGAGACTCGTGGCGACTTGTCATGAGACTCGTGGCGACTTGTCATGAGACTCGTGGCGACTTGTCATGAGACTCGTGGCGACTTGTCATGAGACTCGTGGCGACTTGTCATGAGACTCGTGGCGACTTGTCATGAGACTCGTGGCGACTTGTCATGAGACTCGTGGCGACTTGTCATGAGACTCGTGGCGACTTGTCATGAGACTCGTGGCGACTTGTCATGAGACTCGTGGCGACTTGTCATGAGACTCGTGGCGACTTGTCATGAGACTCGTGGCGACTTGTCATGAGACTCGTGGCGACTTGTCATGAGACTCGTGGCGACTTGTCATGAGACTCGTGGCGACTTGTCATGACTCGTGGCGACTTGTCATGAGTCGTGGCGACTTGTCATGACTCGTGGCGACTTGTCATGACTCGTGGCGACTTGTCATGACTCGTGGCGACTTGTCATGACTCGTTGCGACTTGTCATGACTCGTGGCGACTTGTCATGTCTCGTGGCGACTTGTCATGAGACTCGTGGCGACTTGTCATGAGACTCGTGGCGACTTGTCATGAGACTCGTGGCGACTTGTCATGAGATTCGTGGCGACTTGTCATGAGACTCGTGGCGACTTGTCATGAGACTCGTGGCGACTTGTCATGAGACTCGTGGCGACTTGTCATGAGACTCGTGGCGACTTGTCATGACTCGTGGCGACTTGTCATGAGTCGTGGCGACTTGTCATGACTCGTGGCGACTTGTCATGACTCGTGGCGACTTGTCATGACTCGTGGCGACTTGTCATGACTCGTTGCGACTTGTCATGACTCGTGGCGACTTGTCATGTCTCGTGGCGACTTGTCATGAGACTCGTGGCGACTTGTCATGAGACTCGTGGCGACTTGTCATGAGACTCGTGGCGACTTGTCATGAGACTCGTGGCGACTTGTCATGAGACTCGTGGCGACTTGTCATGAGACTCGTGGCGACTTGTCATGAGACTCGTGGCGACTTGTCATGAGACTCGTGGCGACTTGTCATGAGACTCGTGGCGACTTGTCATGAGACTCGTGGCGACTTGTCATGAGACTCGTGGCGACTTGTCATGAGACTCGTGGCGACTTGTCATGAGACTCGTGGCGACTTGTCATGAGACTCGTGGCGACTTGTCATGAGACTCGTGGCGACTTGTCATGAGACTCGTGGCGACTTGTCATGAGACTCGTGGCGACTTGTCATGAGACTCGTGGCGACTTGTCATGAGACTCGTGGCGACTTGTCATGAGACTCGTGGCGACTTGTCATGAGACTCGTGGCGACTTGTCATGAGACTCGTGGCGACTTGTCATGAGACTCGTGGCGACTTGTCATGAGACTCGTGGCGACTTGTCATGAGACTCGTGGCGACTTGTCATGAGACTCGTGGCGACTTGTCATGAGACTCGTGGCGACTTGTCATGAGACTCGTGGCGACTTGTCATGAGACTCGTGGCGACTTGTCATGAGACTCGTGGCGACTTGTCATGAGACTCGTGGCGACTTGTCATGAGACTCGTGGCGACTTGTCATGAGACTCGTGGCGACTTGTCATGAGACTCGTGGCGACTTGTCATGAGACTCGTGGCGACTTGTCATGAGACTCGTGGCGACTTGTCATGAGACTCGTGGCGACTTGTCATGAGACTCGTGGCGACTTGTCATGAGACTCGTGGCGACTTGTCATGAGACTCGTGGCGACTTGTCATGAGACTCGTGGCGACTTGTCATGAGACTCGTGGCGACTTGTCATGAGACTCGTGGCGACTTGTCATGAGACTCGTGGCGACTTGTCATGAGACTCGTGGCGACTTGTCATGAGACTCGTGGCGACTTGTCATGAGACTCGTGGCGACTTGTCATGAGACTCGTGGCGACTTGTCATGAGACTCGTGGCGACTTGTCATGAGACTCGTGGCGACTTGTCATGAGACTCGTGGCGACTTGTCATGAGACTCGTGGCGACTTGTCATGAGACTCGTGGCGACTTGTCATGAGACTCGTGGCGACTTGTCATGAGACTCGTGGCGACTTGTCATGAGACTCGTGGCGACTTGTCATGAGACTCGTGGCGACTTGTCATGAGACTCGTGGCGACTTGTCATGAGACTCGTGGCGACTTGTCATGAGACTCGTGGCGACTTGTCATGAGACTCGTGGCGACTTGTCATGAGACTCGTGGCGACTTGTCATGAGACTCGTGGCGACTTGTCATGAGACTCGTGGCGACTTGTCATGAGACTCGTGGCGACTTGTCATGAGACTCGTGGCGACTTGTCATGAGACTCGTGGCGACTTGTCATGAGACTCGTGGCGACTTGTCATGAGACTCGTGGCGACTTGTCATGAGACTCGTGGCGACTTGTCATGAGACTCGTGGCGACTTGTCATGAGACTCGTGGCGACTTGTCATGAGACTCGTGGCGACTTGTCATGAGACTCGTGGCGACTTGTCATGAGACTCGTGGCGACTTGTCATGAGACTCGTGGCGACTTGTCATGAGACTCGTGGCGACTTGTCATGAGACTCGTGGCGACTTGTCATGAGACTCGTGGCGACTTGTCATGAGACTCGTGGCGACTTGTCATGAGACTCGTGGCGACTTGTCATGAGACTCGTGGCGACTTGTCATGAGACTCGTGGCGACTTGTCATGAGACTCGTGGCGACTTGTCATGAGACTCGTGGCGACTTGTCATGAGACTCGTGGCGACTTGTCATGAGACTCGTGGCGACTTGTCATGAGACTCGTGGCGACTTGTCATGAGACTCGTGGCGACTTGTCATGAGACTCGTGGCGACTTGTCATGAGACTCGTGGCGACTTGTCATGAGACTCGTGGCGACTTGTCATGAGACTCGTGGCGACTTGTCATGAGACTCGTGGCGACTTGTCATGAGACTCGTGGCGACTTGTCATGAGACTCGTGGCGACTTGTCATGAGACTCGTGGCGACTTGTCATGAGACTCGTGGCGACTTGTCATGAGACTCGTGGCGACTTGTCATGAGACTCGTGGCGACTTGTCATGAGACTCGTGGCGACTTGTCATGAGACTCGTGGCGACTTGTCATGAGACTCGTGGCGACTTGTCATGAGACTCGTGGCGACTTGTCATGAGACTCGTGGCGACTTGTCATGAGACTCGTGGCGACTTGTCATGAGACTCGTGGCGACTTGTCATGAGACTCGTGGCGACTTGTCATGACTCGTGGCGACTTGTCATGAGCTCGTGGCGACTTGTCATGACTCGTGGCGACTTGTCATGAGACTCGTGGCGACTTGTCATGAGACTCGTGGCGACTTGTCATGAGACTCGTGGCGACTTGTCATGAGACTCGTGGCGACTTGTCATGAGACTCGTGGCGACTTGTCATGAGACTCGTGGCGACTTGTCATGAGACTCGTGGCGACTTGTCATGAGACTCGTGGCGACTTGTCATGAGACTCGTGGCGACTTGTCATGAGACTCGTGGCGACTTGTCATGAGACTCGTGGCGACTTGTCATGAGACTCGTGGCGACTTGTCATGAGACTCGTGGCGACTTGTCATGAGACTCGTGGCGACTTGTCATGAGACTCGTGGCGACTTGTCATGAGACTCGTGGCGACTTGTCATGAGACTCGTGGCGACTTGTCATGAGACTCGTGGCGACTTGTCATGAGACTCGTGGCGACTTGTCATGAGACTCGTGGCGACTTGTCATGAGACTCGTGGCGACTTGTCATGAGACTCGTGGCGACTTGTCATGAGACTCGTGGCGACTTGTCATGAGACTCGTGGCGACTTGTCATGAGACTCGTGGCGACTTGTCATGAGACTCGTGGCGACTTGTCATGAGACTCGTGGCGACTTGTCATGAGACTCGTGGCGACTTGTCATGAGACTCGTGGCGACTTGTCATGAGACTCGTGGCGACTTGTCATGAGACTCGTGGCGACTTGTCATGAGACTCGTGGCGACTTGTCATGAGACTCGTGGCGACTTGTCATGAGACTCGTGGCGACTTGTCATGAGACTCGTGGCGACTTGTCATGAGACTCGTGGCGACTTGTCATGAGACTCGTGGCGACTTGTCATGAGACTCGTGGCGACTTGTCATGAGACTCGTGGCGACTTGTCATGAGACTCGTGGCGACTTGTCATGAGACTCGTGGCGACTTGTCATGAGACTCGTGGCGACTTGTCATGAGACTCGTGGCGACTTGTCATGAGACTCGTGGCGACTTGTCATGAGACTCGTGGCGACTTGTCATGAGACTCGTGGCGACTTGTCATGAGACTCGTGGCGACTTGTCATGAGACTCGTGGCGACTTGTCATGAGACTCGTGGCGACTTGTCATGAGACTCGTGGCGACTTGTCATGAGACTCGTGGCGACTTGTCATGAGACTCGTGGCGACTTGTCATGAGACTCGTGGCGACTTGTCATGAGACTCGTGGCGACTTGTCATGAGACTCGTGGCGACTTGTCATGAGACTCGTGGCGACTTGTCATGAGACTCGTGGCGACTTGTCATGAGACTCGTGGCGACTTGTCATGAGACTCGTGGCGACTTGTCATGAGACTCGTGGCGACTTGTCATGAGACTCGTGGCGACTTGTCATGAGACTCGTGGCGACTTGTCATGAGACTCGTGGCGACTTGTCATGAGACTCGTGGCGACTTGTCATGAGACTCGTGGCGACTTGTCATGAGACTCGTGGCGACTTGTCATGAGACTCGTGGCGACTTGTCATGAGACTCGTGGCGACTTGTCATGAGACTCGTGGCGACTTGTCATGAGACTCGTGGCGACTTGTCATGAGACTCGTGGCGACTTGTCATGAGACTCGTGGCGACTTGTCATGAGACTCGTGGCGACTTGTCATGAGACTCGTGGCGACTTGTCATGAGACTCGTGGCGACTTGTCATGAGACTCGTGGCGACTTGTCATGAGACTCGTGGCGACTTGTCATGAGACTCGTGGCGACTTGTCATGAGACTCGTGGCGACTTGTCATGAGACTCGTGGCGACTTGTCATGAGACTCGTGGCGACTTGTCATGAGACTCGTGGCGACTTGTCATGAGACTCGTGGCGACTTGTCATGAGACTCGTGGCGACTTGTCATGAGACTCGTGGCGACTTGTCATGAGACTCGTGGCGACTTGTCATGAGACTCGTGGCGACTTGTCATGAGACTCGTGGCGACTTGTCATGAGACTCGTGGCGACTTGTCATGAGACTCGTGGCGACTTGTCATGAGACTCGTGGCGACTTGTCATGAGACTCGTGGCGACTTGTCATGAGACTCGT
>NW_027648825.1:0-10872 GCF_051294905.1 Botryllus schlosseri | reverse complement strand
ATTCCGTTTGTGCAGACATTGTCAGCCGTCAAGTATCGAGTCAATGCTATATATTATTGTCGATCACTTTTAGGATTACATACTCGTCCCGAATTTTAATGAAATTCAATGATGGGATTTTTAGTTGATTGAAGTGCTGTCAACTACGATTGATCTCGTTTTCCTCATGCAGATAGCCTACACGAGTTAATCCCCGTGTGTACTTAGTGCAAAGTTAGCTCTAAGCAGTTTGTGAGTGGTCTTATGATGATATACGATGCATTGTGTTGTTTAGTTGATAGTTCGAGACTATAATAGTGGAAAAGGGATCCCTACCCATATGTCTTCAGACAGAGCAGTGTATAGGTTTCACGATGTAATTTATTACGAGTATGCCTATACTCGCCTTGTGGACAAGGTATCGGTAGGAACTAGGAAACCTGTTTAAGTGTTTATGCATGCTACTTTAATGCTGTTTGAATATCAGTGGCTTTTAACCGGGGTTAGCTGAGCCATTCTCGGGGGTTCGCTTGATGTCAAGACACGCGATTCATACACCAGAAGTCGCGCTGATTTGCAGTGAATATTCATTATCATGTTTTTGTTTTGTGTGAAAATCATGATTTAATAGTTCTGTTCTTTTAACACTGTTGTTGATGCACAGTTCGATTCGTGCCCACTGCCCAAACACCAACATTCTATAGTAACGTATAAATGTGTAATCTGGTACAATTTTGTTTCTATGACTGGGCTAAAGTATGGGTTCGCAGAAAGCTGCAGATTACGTGTTCGCTAGTTTATTTTAGTTTAAGAACTCGTTTCATGCTGGCGTCGTCATATTTTGTGATACGCTTGTTGACACACAATGTTCTTTCCAATTCTCTACTAGTTGCTGACGATTACCCGTGACGAGTGTCAGCCGAAAATATTCGGGTTTAATTTCAATATAAATATACTATTCAAGGTTAAGAACTACTGTAATATATATTTTGACATTTTTTTTTTTTTTTTTTTTTTTTTTTTTTTTTTTCTCCTCTGAAGCTCAGTTGTTGCCAATGTATATGTCATGCTCGACTCAGGAGGCATGCATGTCGCTCTTTCGGTTCTCACCTGTTTTACCAGGTTTGGCAGATTTCGTCATTGCTTCTTAGTTATATTTATTTAATCAATGAAATGAGATAAAATGGAGGCTTGTTAATCCTATTTATCAATACGTAACGTTGTAAGTAGTGATTGGGATGGTGAAAGGCATCAGTTTCGTGTCACATGTTATAGACAGGATAGATATTTATTTAGCATAGTCAGGTTATATAAACGTAGACAAGATAGGGTATATGTTTAGAAGACTATTCATAGCAGATCTTTCAGGGCGGAGAGCACCATGGGTAGAGGGTTCTCCGTGTCTTCCAACCTTGCTTTCGCTGTTGCGCAGGTGTTTTGGTATATTCTGGTTTCGTATACCTTTGTGTCTTCTTCCATCTTGTTTTCAATATCCAATTTGATTCTGTGTTTTATGACTTTTTCTTTGTATATGGTTATGATGAATTGGGTTGCTAGGTCGATTTTTTTCCAGTTCTTTTCGTTGAGAGAGTTTTCATCTAGTCGCATGTTTGCTTTTCTCGCTTTCGTCAGGATCGTTGAAAGTTTGTCTAGGATTCGGCGTGAGGCTGGGCAGGTGTACAAGATATGATCTATTGTGTCTTTGTAATGTTTACATTGTCTACATACAGTTAAGGCGAACCTTCCTGTTCTGTGTCTAAGGAACCCCATTGCTTTTCGTTTCCATCCGAAAAGATATCCCTCTCTCGCTACACGGTAAGTTGTTATTCTCTCTTTGTTTTTCAACAGTGAGGCTAGATGTTTATCCTTCATCTGAATAGAGATCCATTTTATTTCCAGCTCGTCTTCTTGGTCCATATTTTCATGTGTTTTTTTTTATCTCAATGTATATGTCCTTTAGGTTGGCAGTGTGCCACTCCTCGATTTCCCATTGTAGTTTCTCGGCATTTTCAATGTTGGTCCTCCATTTTTTTGTGAGGAAGGGTAGATGGGGTGTGTTGTTTGTGTATAGGTTTTCATTCCACTTTTTGATAGAGGGTCCAAGTTCATATAGAGCATGGAAGTGCCAGTATTCGGTGGGTTGGTTAAGTCGTGATAGTATAGCGATCTTTTCCAGCTCGCAGGCCTTTAGCCTACTCTGGACGTGAAGGATATTCATACCTCCGTCTTTGATTTTCTTTATCAGTTTGCTTCTGCGTATAATTTCGATTTTTTCTGGTGCCCAAAGATAGTCAAAGATGGTTTTTGAGATAACCGCTGCGGTTTGAGAGGTTGGCAGACTTGTCCTGGCATAGAACGTTATGATCGATGTGATGTTTGTATTGATAATGTTCTTTTTGCCGAGCCAGGTAAGGTTTCGATGTCTGTTGCCAGATAGATTTTTCTTTATTTTCTCAGCTATTTCATTCCATGAGGTTCCCTGGTGTTCTTCCCCGAAGTGTTGCCCTAGAACCTTGATGCTCTCTTTAATATTGTCTCTGAATTCCTGTGCTCTTCTGCAGTCTGTTATTTTACCGATGCATAGCATTTTCGTTTTTTCTTTGTTGAGTTTTTGACCAGTAGCTTTTTCGAGGCGGGTAAATTCGTTTAAAGATTCTTCTATTGATTTTAGGTCTGTTGTGATGATTGTTACATCATCCGCATATTGCTGAATTTTCATAATGTGAGGTCCAATTTTACATCCTTGTATTTTACTGTTTTCCAGGATACTAAGCATCAGCGGTTCTGCTGTGATTGTATATAGACACATGGATAGCGGGCATCCTTGTCGTAATCCTCTTTCGAGTGGGATTTCCTCAGTTAGATGACCGTTAACTTCAATGCGGCTTTTTGCGTTGTTGTATAGCATTTTAACGAGGTTTCTTATACGTATACCGAAGTTGAATTTATCGAGGATTTTAAACATATAGGCGTGTGGTACCCGATCAAAGGCCTTCTCCTGATCGAAGTTTGCGATGATAATAGGGCTTTCCTTCATCTTGTGGTAGTCAGTAGCTGATTTGATGTTTCTGAGGATATCCGACATCTGCCTCCCTGGTACCGCACATTTCTGCTGTTGGGATACGAGCTGATCTAAGTGTAGCTTCAGTCTGTTTGCCACTATTCTCATTAGGAGTTTATAATCCACGTTAGTCAGGGAGATCGGTCTCCAGTTTTTTATTTCAGCGGGATCTCCTTTCTTGAATATTAGGCTTACTATCGAGTCACTCCATGATTTTGCAATGCTGTTGAATAGCAGGGCGTTGTTGAAGAGTTGAACGAGTTCATCTTTCAAAAGATAATAGAAGGATGCATAGAATTCGGCTGAGAGGCCGTCGGGGCCAGGAGTATGGTTGTTCTTTTGGTCCCGAATAGCGTTTTTTATTTCCTCCTCTGAAATAGCGAGTTCTTGTTGCTGCCTATCTTCGTCGTGCAGAGTTCGTGTTATTTTTTCTACTAGATTGTGTTGTAGGGTTTCATCGAGATTATTCTGGTTGCACCATAGATCTTTATAGAAGCGATGTATGTTTCCAATTATTTCTTCTTTTTTTTCAGTTACTACACCAGAATCGGTTTTCAGTCTAGTAATTGTTCTCTTGAGCTTTTTTGTTTTCAGCTTTTCGAAGAAGAGATGCGTTGGCTTTTCACCTTCCTCCATTTCTTCTTTATAGAGACGTTTCATGTGAAGGTTTGTCTTTTCTTTTTCAATGTTTTTCAGTGTTTTTAATATGTTCCTCCTTTCTTGGGGCGTTGTATTTTCTTTCTCTAGTCTCCTGTTTAGGTTGGTTTGATGTTCTTGTTTTTTCTTTTTTTCGGTTATTCCGTAGGAGATAGAGGCTTTCTTCACTTTCTTTTTAAAATCGTCCCACCACAGAGCGTGGGTGGGATATTCGTATTTTCTTATGGTGAACTGGTTGTGTATATTTTTGAGTTCGGCTTGGAAGTTTTTATCTCCATAGTGGGAGGTATTATTCTTCCAGGAACCCATTCCCCATTTGGGTTGGAGTATGGGCTTTATATCAAGCTTTTCATAGTAGATGTGATCTGAGATCGCATTTATATTGTATGTCACCGAGGTTGTTTGTAGTGCTATGTCATTGCTGACGTATATCCTGTCGATCCTTCGGGAGTTAAGTCGAGCGTTGCTCGTAAAAATTTTCTTTGAGGGGTTTCTCCATCTGAAGATATCTACTAGGTTATACTGGTCTACGTATGCTTTCCAAGTTTGGCCAGCTTTTTCTAGTTTGAAGGTGTTCTTCTGTATTTCCCTGTCTCGACTATCTGTTATCATATTGAAGTCTCCGCCAATGATTGTAGGGCCTTTGAGTTCTCTGAGATGTAGTACAAGCTCCACGAAGAAGGTATTTTGCGCTTCGCGTCCGGATGGAGGGGCATAGATGTTCACTATATTCAGTGGTTCTTCACTGTCTCCCGTTTTTATTTTAACTAGTTGGGCGCGATCTTGGATGAGGATAGCGTGTTCTATGCTTCGCTTCGCCACTATTTCTTGTTTGAGTAAGATAGCTGTTCCTTTATAGTATCTTCCTTTTTGGTTGTCGTAACTTATATCTGTATAGGAGAGGAAGTTTTTGTAGTGCGTGTACCCGTTTTTGATTGTCCATGACGCTAATTTTTGTTCCTCAAGTCTGTGGATTTCTTGTATACAATAGATATCTGCGTTAGTTTGGGTAACAAAGTAAGTGAGGTCCTTCCAGTGTTTGTTTGCTCCGTTCACATTAATTGTGATAGTTTTGCAGTCGAAGAGCCCTGTGTTCTGGTTCGTCTCCAAGGGGGGTAGGGGGGTAGGGGCCTGGTCATCCATAGTGAAAGTAGAAGGGAGTAAGATATGACTTTCTTCAATTTTTTGACATTTAGTTCATTATTTTCTCTCATTCATTTTCTCAGTATTTTTTTGGTTTTGGTTTTGTCGACTGTTTCCTCCTCTGAGCTGGTGTGAAATGGTCTTTTGGAGCCTGGGCTATTTTGCTTTCTTTTTTCTGAGGCTATGGGGCTACATGGCATCTGGCTAAGAATCTTGATGTGGATGTGCTGTCGTTCTTCTGCTGGTGCATTAGAAATGCCCTTGGTTCTGTTTCTGGGGGGTATTCGGGGGGGTTCCAGGGAGTCGGGGGAGGGGGTGGGTTCTTTTCCAGCTAGTAGTGTAGATGTTTTCATCTCTTCGGGGTATTCTACATCGTCTGATAAGGAGGTTTTTTTTTCGGTAGATATTTCGAATAGGTCTGTGTTTGCATCACTCTCATCGGAGGAGGAGGGGGAGGAGCTTTCGGATATTGTTGGTAATATCGGGGATTTCTCGTTTTCTTCGTCATTATTTGTTTCTTCTTTTTCGTTTTCTTCATTAGTTGTTTCGTTATGTTTGTTGTTTTCTTCTGTGTTATCCTCTTCTACGTTTGGAGGATCTTGGTGTTCGTTGGGTTCATTTGGGTTGTTCTCTTCATTACTTTCAATTGTCATGTTGTGTTTTATCTCTTGAGGGGTGGGAAACTCGTCTATGAGTTTTGGGCAGTTAGCTCTACGGTGCCCTGGCTGTTTGCATTCGAGGCATGCTGTTACTCCCAAGCAATTACGGGCTGTGTGGCCTTTCTGGAGACAGTGATAGCATTCAGGTTCGTATTCCCCAGGCGGGTAGAAAACTTTGCAAGATATTCTTCGGATGTTAAAGAAGAGCGGAAGTTTGCCTTGATGGTAGTTTTGGATCAGAACACGTCTGTATCCGTTGTGTACTTTTGTCCCGCGGTGCATTATACGGATGATTTTGATCACTTTACCGCATCCTGTTTTTTCCACTAGGTCAGCAATTTCTCTGTCGGTGGCCTCCGTTGGGATGGCTCGTATATTTATTGTTTGGTATGGTTCTTGTGGGGGGTTGATCTCGATGAGTCCGTGTTGAGTCCGTATTCCATTTTTTGTCATGTTTAGGAATTCTTTTATAACGTTTTGGGTGCTTTCCATTTCATGAATGGTTATGTTGTACGTACGCGCTCCTATTTGGTAAATCGATTCTATGTAGTCCGTCATATTCCTTATAGGAGGGAAGTCCATTATTGCCGAGTAGGTTTCAGAGATTGTCATTCCTTCAGGAATGGTTACATCCAAAGATCTTGGGCGATGCTTATAGGCTGCCATACTACTGTGCGGGTGTTAAGTCCGCAGGGGAGTAGTGTATGTTGTCCTGCGGAGTGTTAGTCCGCAGGCAATACGCGCGTAAAGAGGAGGTCTTGTCCTCTTTATTTAATTTATATATATATATATATATATATATAGGATATCGTAGCAAGTATAGTCTCTAGGCAATAGTCTTACTGCTTTTTTGTCATTGAGTCCTCTTCTCGGGTCTTGGTTTGTCTTTGTGACCCGTCCAAGCGTTCGTCTGACTTCCCCTGACGGCCCCTCTACTAAGGCGGTCAGAGGAGAGCCTTTCCGCTTTGTCCTTTCCTTTTCTTTCAGCTGCTGCTGTTCCGTAAATCCCAAATTAGAAACCAGGTATAATCCAAGGGTGGGCAACGCCCGAGCTTTGGCTGATCTGAGTCTATCTGTTTCCCGCGCTTTCTGCTAATCTGCTATTTTCGGAGACGAGCTGCTAACACGAAGCTATATTTTGACATCGATCATCGCTAAGAAACGCAAGGTTCCGGATTACGTACACTGGTACACATCAATAGTATTTGTTAAACTTCATTTCCGGTGATTTTACGCTGATGTTAGTCGTAGACAATGCAAGTTTTCGGTAAAACCGAACCAGCTTATGATTTCGATAACTACAGGGATGTTATTGTTGACATACAATGTTCTTTTAGATTGGTTGCTGACGGTTACGACTGACGAGTGTCAGCCTAAATTATTCGGGTTTATATCAATATGAACATATGAACACAACCTCAATATACAATTGATTGGTGATACGATTGTTGATATACAATATCATATCTAACTATATACTAGTTGCTGACGATTACTCCTGACATGTGTCAATACGAGAATATATTTTATTCAATTGTATGTCGCAGTTCCGTAGGCCTACCTCTCTGACTATAATCGATATTATATATAGAACTATATGCGTCGTTGTCTGTTACTATAATTAAAAGGGCCACCTTGCTTCGTTGATGAGGATCGTTTAAAATTATATCCCACACATTCCTACAGGCTACAATTTTAAATGTAAACCGCGTCTTGATGTCGTTCGCGAGATACATCACCGCCAGCCATGAACGCATCAATCGCAGGGAATTTGTCCACCGATTGCTTCGGAAACGGAACTAATCTCCCAGTATGCAACCGCACAGATTCCGGGAACACGCCCAGCACTTTCGGGGAAGGCCTCATAGATTCCGCAGTCGCGATTTGTATCGTCACGAGCCTCCCCAGCCTGATCACCATCGTCGGGAACGTGTTGGTTATCGCGTCGTTCAAGTACGGCGATTATTTTGAGTTCAAATGTCGGCGTGGTTTACATGATAATGCATAATGATAATGCAACATTCCTTGGGCATCAGACTCGGAGAAATTGATAATTCTAGTTCTCTAATTACGATATTTAGAGTAAATGCCCGTAATCTAATTCTAATCTAATTTGTGAAATGTTTCTATGCTCCCATTTTAATCCTGATCTAATTTCTGGATTTCCTAAAAAATGCTACAGGAGAACTGTTAGTGCGAAACGAGCCAAGCTTGGTATACAGCAGTGGTTCCCAACCTTTTTGTCTTCATTCCCCACTTCAGATTTATTCCGAGCCTTCATTCCCCACTACCAACATTAACAACTTTTGTCGTTATACGGAGAAGCAATTTGCTTGTTTCAGTATACAAGACACGCAACCACACAGCAGTTCGCAAGACAATCGCCTATAACTGCAACATTAAGCCGTTGTGAACCGATACCGATAACCGCCAAAATTTAGAGCAAATGGTATTTCAAGTCATTCCAGTGCTAGTCGTGCTGGATGCGTTTGTGACGCCATCATTGGTTATCCAGAGTTTTTGTGAACAACACGCATTGTCATTTTCGATACAGATATTCCAGAGCAGTTAACTGGCAACGGTTATTGGCTTATTGCGCATGTGTCTCGTGTCTTCGTAAATATGTAGACCAGAGGTCTCAAACACGCGGCCCGCGGGCCGCATGCGGCCCTCGAGAGAATTTTGTGCGGCCCGCGACGGCATTTTGGAATTTCAAGTATTCAACAATATATTCATGTGCCATATATCTTTTTTTAGGTATAATAACCTAAAGTTCACTCTAAAACTACTATAAAAATCACTTAAATCTCAAAAACTTCAGCATCACATCACTTTAAAAAGCTATAGGCCTACCATGCCGTAGAAGATCAGCCATTACGTCGCATTTTTAGTTCATGGTGATAAAACATGACCCGTTGATGATTCGAAACTGAAAATTGTGATTTGATTTGGTGCGACCCTCTCGTAAAATTACTCGATTTCGGATTGACTGGGTGATTAAATAAAAATGACTCAATTTGAGTTGAGTCAAACGTTAAAATCAGAGAAGGACTTGCGAATAGGAACGGTGACTCGGTAATCTTACGGATGCAACAATCTATGAAACTGTCATGGGGAATAGTAATATATCAAATGCCATAGCTTGCGTTGCGTAGACTATATAGCTATCTAATCTGGTCAGTATGGCAACCATTGGCATTCTGTGATCCCCGTTAGTTGGTTACATGCTGGGTGTTGTTTGTTCTCTTTATATATGTTATTATCGGTGACGAGTAAGGTAGTAGTACGCTCTACAGCTGTAACACCAATGAATTCTTCGTCGATTAGTCATTTCTATTCTAGGGTTTTTCACCAGAGTCCGCAGACCCCATCGGGTTACTAAGCACCACATCAGGGTGCACGAGGTGCAGCTTAAAAGGTTAAGAAGGAATGCTATTACTATGGCTCAATAATGAATATATTTAGGTTGTTATTGATATGTTCCTATAATAATCGAAGGAAAAATCTAACGCTGATTTAATTTGATTTTGGCAATGACAGTAACAATAGCAGTAACAATACAGTAACAATAGTAAAACAGTAACAATACCAACGACTAAATCAAAACCAGGATTAGGCTACACCGCCTAAATGCTCTGATATCAGATCAATCTTCAGTAGATTTTAAAATATTCTGCATAAAATTGTGGCACGTCAAGGTCCACTAGCTGCAATATTGTAACCCGACACTTTACGATGTCATGATGTAGCCGCTCGCATGATGTCTATAACTCAATAACTAACAAAATCATGCCTGGCACAAACTAAATTTTATTCAAATCTTTGAAAATGTGATTTTTTTCCCTGTCAAGCGTGAATAATACAATAGTAAATTACTTTTCCACGATGCTTGTAGAATGCATGTCTGCAAAGTCCCATCAAATAAGGCCTATTTGAAAATTATACGGTGACTATCCCTATTATTGATGCTGCGGCCCGCGGGGTCATCGAAAACTAGGAAATTGGCCCGCGAGCACATTTGAGTTTGAGACCTCTGAGTAGACTGTGCTGTATATAATGTTTAACAAATGCGTCTATTCCCCACCAGAATCTCAGAGATTCTGCGAATTGTAATTATATTCTACTTTAAAAAAGCTGTGTTGTATTAATCCTAATTCTAATCTAATTTATGAAATGCTATATCATTTTAATTCTAGATTTCTGGTTTCCAGAAAACGATACAGGAGAACTGTATAGTGCGAAACGAGCCAATCTCGGTATACAAACTGTACTTGAGTGTACAAGTACAGACATTTTTTGATTCTCGTGCTCATGAGCATGAACTCTGATCATGAATTTTGTTGTATTTGCTTCTGTAATTAGAAATTAATTCAAACTCCAAGTTTATGAGAATTCAGTAATTCTAATTCTGATCTAATCTGGAAATAATTGTGTAGCTATAATTCGGATTTTTCCGATTGTCCAACTCTTCGTCGGGTGCCTGGTAACATTGTTTGATTCGGTTGTACTTGACCTTACGCATTCACTACAAAAATACGAGTCGGTATGTAGCTTTGGTATTGCAACGGGTCAAGCAGTAACAAACTATCCTGAACCAAACGTGCTCGGTCATTAAGCAACCATCGCTGCGCAAAAAGGTGACTCGCTGCTATTGGAATGCGAGCGATATTTCCGATGTTTGGCTGATCACTAGGCTTGCGATATAGGCTTGTTTCGGTCTGTACTAAGAAATGGTTTTGTGGGGCACGTTATGCGCAATACCGATCATGATGATGACCCCGATGGATATTATCGAGTCGTTTAGCAAACAAATTGTCGTCATACGGTAATCGATGGCATGAATGGAAGTCGCATGAAAGCTAGCCTTTACGGCAGTGGCGGCTCGTGACAATATCGGGTGGTGGGGCAAGGGCTGCTAGCGAATTTTTATCAACATGACGTCACAATGGCGTTTCCAACGTAAACAAGTAACTTGGTGGTACGGTAACACGAACTTCTCGACAACAGTGATTTTAACGTATGTGCCGCGAGAGGTCTGCCGGTCAGCTGTGACTTGAAGTGTGGTAACTGCGTAAACGACGTACGGAATTAAGATTCGACACGGTCCATGTTCGCACTATATACCTGACTAATTATCTGCAGAAATGGAAATGACTGTAGCTCGAGAGTAAGCGTAACTGGAAAGGTCAACGAGTTCGGACACATACGCAATTGTTATCTCATAGATTGGACATGTCATATATTGCATCCAAAACATCATTCTGAAGAACTACGGTTAGCAGCCTCGGAAATTCGGTTCCAGTACAGCAGTGGTTCCCAACCTTTTTCCACCCGCGTACCATTTCGAAGTTTTATGCAGTGCTCGCGTACCAC
>NW_027648824.1:0-13197 GCF_051294905.1 Botryllus schlosseri | reverse complement strand
TAGGCCTTCGGGAACATAGAGAAATCTTGGTAAATTTCATACCCCCCAAAATGTCAAAGTATGCCAATATCTCTCTAAGTACAATAGCCAGGGAAAAGTTATTGCGTGCAATCGATGTAACTTTCAGAGTTAGACACTCTGATACCGGAATTGTAGTTCTAGGCCTTCGGGAACATAGAGAAATCTTGGTAAATTTCATACCCCCCAAAATGTCAAAGTATGCCAATATCTCTCTAAGTACAATAGCCAGGGAAAAGTTATTGCGTGCAATCGATGTAACTTTCAGAGTTAGACACTCTGATACCGGAATTGTAGTTCTAGGCCTTCGGGAACATAGAGAAATCTTGGTAAATTTCATACCCCCCAAAATGTCAAAGTATGCCAATATCTCTCTAAGTACAATAGCCAGGGAAAAGTTATTGCGTGCAATCGATGTAACTTTCAGAGTTAGACACTCTGATACCGGAATTGTAGTTCTAGGCCTTCGGGAACATAGAGAAATCTTGGTAAATTTCATACCCCCCAAAATGTCAAAGTATGCCAATATCTCTCTAAGTACAATAGCCAGGGAAAAGTTATTGCGTGCAATCGATGTAACTTTCAGAGTTAGACACTCTGATACCGGAATTGTAGTTCTAGGCCTTCGGGAACATAGAGAAATCTTGGTAAATTTCATACCCCCCAAAATGTCAAAGTATGCCAATATCTCTCTAAGTACAATAGCCAGGGAAAAGTTATTGCGTGCAATCGATGTAACTTTCAGAGTTAGACACTCTGATACCGGAATTGTAGTTCTAGGCCTTCGGGAACATAGAGAAATCTTGGTAAATTTCATACCCCCCAAAATGTCAAAGTATGCCAATATCTCTCTAAGTACAATAGCCAGGGAAAAGTTATTGCGTGCAATCGATGTAACTTTCAGAGTTAGACACTCTGATACCGGAATTGTAGTTCTAGGCCTTCGGGAACATAGAGAAATCTTGGTAAATTTCATACCCCCCAAAATGTCAAAGTATGCCAATATCTCTCTAAGTACAATAGCCAGGGAAAAGTTATTGCGTGCAATCGATGTAACTTTCAGAGTTAGACACTCTGATACCGGAATTGTAGTTCTAGGCCTTCGGGAACATAGAGAAATCTTGGTAAATTTCATACCCCCCAAAATGTCAAAGTATGCCAATATCTCTCTAAGTACAATAGCCAGGGAAAAGTTATTGCGTGCAATCGATGTAACTTTCAGAGTTAGACACTCTGATACCGGAATTGTAGTTCTAGGCCTTCGGGAACATAGAGAAATCTTGGTAAATTTCATACCCCCCAAAATGTCAAAGTATGCCAATATCTCTCTAAGTACAATAGCCAGGGAAAAGTTATTGCGTGCAATCGATGTAACTTTCAGAGTTAGACACTCTGATACCGGAATTGTAGTTCTAGGCCTTCGGGAACATAGAGAAATCTTGGTAAATTTCATACCCCCCAAAATGTCAAAGTATGCCAATATCTCTCTAAGTACAATAGCCAGGGAAAAGTTATTGCGTGCAATCGATGTAACTTTCAGAGTTAGACACTCTGATACCGGAATTGTAGTTCTAGGCCTTCGGGAACATAGAGAAATCTTGGTAAATTTCATACCCCCCAAAATGTCAAAGTATGCCAATATCTCTCTAAGTACAATAGCCAGGGAAAAGTTATTGCGTGCAATCGATGTAACTTTCAGAGTTAGACACTCTGATACCGGAATTGTAGTTCTAGGCCTTCGGGAACATAGAGAAATCTTGGTAAATTTCATACCCCCCAAAATGTCAAAGTATGCCAATATCTCTCTAAGTACAATAGCCAGGGAAAAGTTATTGCGTGCAATCGATGTAACTTTCAGAGTTAGACACTCTGATACCGGAATTGTAGTTCTAGGCCTTCGGGAACATAGAGAAATCTTGGTAAATTTCATACCCCCCAAAATGTCAAAGTATGCCAATATCTCTCTAAGTACAATAGCCAGGGAAAAGTTATTGCGTGCAATCGATGTAACTTTCAGAGTTAGACACTCTGATACCGGAATTGTAGTTCTAGGCCTTCGGGAACATAGAGAAATCTTGGTAAATTTCATACCCCCCAAAATGTCAAAGTATGCCAATATCTCTCTAAGTACAATAGCCAGGGAAAAGTTATTGCGTGCAATCGATGTAACTTTCAGAGTTAGACACTCTGATACCGGAATTGTAGTTCTAGGCCTTCGGGAACATAGAGAAATCTTGGTAAATTTCATACCCCCCAAAATGTCAAAGTATGCCAATATCTCTCTAAGTACAATAGCCAGGGAAAAGTTATTGCGTGCAATCGATGTAACTTTCAGAGTTAGACACTCTGATACCGGAATTGTAGTTCTAGGCCTTCGGGAACATAGAGAAATCTTGGTAAATTTCATACCCCCCAAAATGTCAAAGTATGCCAATATCTCTCTAAGTACAATAGCCAGGGAAAAGTTATTGCGTGCAATCGATGTAACTTTCAGAGTTAGACACTCTGATACCGGAATTGTAGTTCTAGGCCTTCGGGAACATAGAGAAATCTTGGTAAATTTCATACCCCCCAAAATGTCAAAGTATGCCAATATCTCTCTAAGTACAATAGCCAGGGAAAAGTTATTGCGTGCAATCGATGTAACTTTCAGAGTTAGACACTCTGATACCGGAATTGTAGTTCTAGGCCTTCGGGAACATAGAGAAATCTTGGTAAATTTCATACCCCCCAAAATGTCAAAGTATGCCAATATCTCTCTAAGTACAATAGCCAGGGAAAAGTTATTGCGTGCAATCGATGTAACTTTCAGAGTTAGACACTCTGATACCGGAATTGTAGTTCTAGGCCTTCGGGAACATAGAGAAATCTTGGTAAATTTCATACCCCCCAAAATGTCAAAGTATGCCAATATCTCTCTAAGTACAATAGCCAGGGAAAAGTTATTGCGTGCAATCGATGTAACTTTCAGAGTTAGACACTCTGATACCGGAATTGTAGTTCTAGGCCTTCGGGAACATAGAGAAATCTTGGTAAATTTCATACCCCCCAAAATGTCAAAGTATGCCAATATCTCTCTAAGTACAATAGCCAGGGAAAAGTTATTGCGTGCAATCGATGTAACTTTCAGAGTTAGACACTCTGATACCGGAATTGTAGTTCTAGGCCTTCGGGAACATAGAGAAATCTTGGTAAATTTCATACCCCCCAAAATGTCAAAGTATGCCAATATCTCTCTAAGTACAATAGCCAGGGAAAAGTTATTGCGTGCAATCGATGTAACTTTCAGAGTTAGACACTCTGATACCGGAATTGTAGTTCTAGGCCTTCGGGAACATAGAGAAATCTTGGTAAATTTCATACCCCCCAAAATGTCAAAGTATGCCAATATCTCTCTAAGTACAATAGCCAGGGAAAAGTTATTGCGTGCAATCGATGTAACTTTCAGAGTTAGACACTCTGATACCGGAATTGTAGTTCTAGGCCTTCGGGAACATAGAGAAATCTTGGTAAATTTCATACCCCCCAAAATGTCAAAGTATGCCAATATCTCTCTAAGTACAATAGCCAGGGAAAAGTTATTGCGTGCAATCGATGTAACTTTCAGAGTTAGACACTCTGATACCGGAATTGTAGTTCTAGGCCTTCGGGAACATAGAGAAATCTTGGTAAATTTCATACCCCCCAAAATGTCAAAGTATGCCAATATCTCTCTAAGTACAATAGCCAGGGAAAAGTTATTGCGTGCAATCGATGTAACTTTCAGAGTTAGACACTCTGATACCGGAATTGTAGTTCTAGGCCTTCGGGAACATAGAGAAATCTTGGTAAATTTCATACCCCCCAAAATGTCAAAGTATGCCAATATCTCTCTAAGTACAATAGCCAGGGAAAAGTTATTGCGTGCAATCGATGTAACTTTCAGAGTTAGACACTCTGATACCGGAATTGTAGTTCTAGGCCTTCGGGAACATAGAGAAATCTTGGTAAATTTCATACCCCCCAAAATGTCAAAGTATGCCAATATCTCTCTAAGTACAATAGCCAGGGAAAAGTTATTGCGTGCAATCGATGTAACTTTCAGAGTTAGACACTCTGATACCGGAATTGTAGTTCTAGGCCTTCGGGAACATAGAGAAATCTTGGTAAATTTCATACCCCCCAAAATGTCAAAGTATGCCAATATCTCTCTAAGTACAATAGCCAGGGAAAAGTTATTGCGTGCAATCGATGTAACTTTCAGAGTTAGACACTCTGATACCGGAATTGTAGTTCTAGGCCTTCGGGAACATAGAGAAATCTTGGTAAATTTCATACCCCCCAAAATGTCAAAGTATGCCAATATCTCTCTAAGTACAATAGCCAGGGAAAAGTTATTGCGTGCAATCGATGTAACTTTCAGAGTTAGACACTCTGATACCGGAATTGTAGTTCTAGGCCTTCGGGAACATAGAGAAATCTTGGTAAATTTCATACCCCCCAAAATGTCAAAGTATGCCAATATCTCTCTAAGTACAATAGCCAGGGAAAAGTTATTGCGTGCAATCGATGTAACTTTCAGAGTTAGACACTCTGATACCGGAATTGTAGTTCTAGGCCTTCGGGAACATAGAGAAATCTTGGTAAATTTCATACCCCCCAAAATGTCAAAGTATGCCAATATCTCTCTAAGTACAATAGCCAGGGAAAAGTTATTGCGTGCAATCGATGTAACTTTCAGAGTTAGACACTCTGATACCGGAATTGTAGTTCTAGGCCTTCGGGAACATAGAGAAATCTTGGTAAATTTCATACCCCCCAAAATGTCAAAGTATGCCAATATCTCTCTAAGTACAATAGCCAGGGAAAAGTTATTGCGTGCAATCGATGTAACTTTCAGAGTTAGACACTCTGATACCGGAATTGTAGTTCTAGGCCTTCGGGAACATAGAGAAATCTTGGTAAATTTCATACCCCCCAAAATGTCAAAGTATGCCAATATCTCTCTAAGTACAATAGCCAGGGAAAAGTTATTGCGTGCAATCGATGTAACTTTCAGAGTTAGACACTCTGATACCGGAATTGTAGTTCTAGGCCTTCGGGAACATAGAGAAATCTTGGTAAATTTCATACCCCCCAAAATGTCAAAGTATGCCAATATCTCTCTAAGTACAATAGCCAGGGAAAAGTTATTGCGTGCAATCGATGTAACTTTCAGAGTTAGACACTCTGATACCGGAATTGTAGTTCTAGGCCTTCGGGAACATAGAGAAATCTTGGTAAATTTCATACCCCCCAAAATGTCAAAGTATGCCAATATCTCTCTAAGTACAATAGCCAGGGAAAAGTTATTGCGTGCAATCGATGTAACTTTCAGAGTTAGACACTCTGATACCGGAATTGTAGTTCTAGGCCTTCGGGAACATAGAGAAATCTTGGTAAATTTCATACCCCCCAAAATGTCAAAGTATGCCAATATCTCTCTAAGTACAATAGCCAGGGAAAAGTTATTGCGTGCAATCGATGTAACTTTCAGAGTTAGACACTCTGATACCGGAATTGTAGTTCTAGGCCTTCGGGAACATAGAGAAATCTTGGTAAATTTCATACCCCCCAAAATGTCAAAGTATGCCAATATCTCTCTAAGTACAATAGCCAGGGAAAAGTTATTGCGTGCAATCGATGTAACTTTCAGAGTTAGACACTCTGATACCGGAATTGTAGTTCTAGGCCTTCGGGAACATAGAGAAATCTTGGTAAATTTCATACCCCCCAAAATGTCAAAGTATGCCAATATCTCTCTAAGTACAATAGCCAGGGAAAAGTTATTGCGTGCAATCGATGTAACTTTCAGAGTTAGACACTCTGATACCGGAATTGTAGTTCTAGGCCTTCGGGAACATAGAGAAATCTTGGTAAATTTCATACCCCCCAAAATGTCAAAGTATGCCAATATCTCTCTAAGTACAATAGCCAGGGAAAAGTTATTGCGTGCAATCGATGTAACTTTCAGAGTTAGACACTCTGATACCGGAATTGTAGTTCTAGGCCTTCGGGAACATAGAGAAATCTTGGTAAATTTCATACCCCCCAAAATGTCAAAGTATGCCAATATCTCTCTAAGTACAATAGCCAGGGAAAAGTTATTGCGTGCAATCGATGTAACTTTCAGAGTTAGACACTCTGATACCGGAATTGTAGTTCTAGGCCTTCGGGAACATAGAGAAATCTTGGTAAATTTCATACCCCCCAAAATGTCAAAGTATGCCAATATCTCTCTAAGTACAATAGCCAGGGAAAAGTTATTGCGTGCAATCGATGTAACTTTCAGAGTTAGACACTCTGATACCGGAATTGTAGTTCTAGGCCTTCGGGAACATAGAGAAATCTTGGTAAATTTCATACCCCCCAAAATGTCAAAGTATGCCAATATCTCTCTAAGTACAATAGCCAGGGAAAAGTTATTGCGTGCAATCGATGTAACTTTCAGAGTTAGACACTCTGATACCGGAATTGTAGTTCTAGGCCTTCGGGAACATAGAGAAATCTTGGTAAATTTCATACCCCCCAAAATGTCAAAGTATGCCAATATCTCTCTAAGTACAATAGCCAGGGAAAAGTTATTGCGTGCAATCGATGTAACTTTCAGAGTTAGACACTCTGATACCGGAATTGTAGTTCTAGGCCTTCGGGAACATAGAGAAATCTTGGTAAATTTCATACCCCCCAAAATGTCAAAGTATGCCAATATCTCTCTAAGTACAATAGCCAGGGAAAAGTTATTGCGTGCAATCGATGTAACTTTCAGAGTTAGACACTCTGATACCGGAATTGTAGTTCTAGGCCTTCGGGAACATAGAGAAATCTTGGTAAATTTCATACCCCCCAAAATGTCAAAGTATGCCAATATCTCTCTAAGTACAATAGCCAGGGAAAAGTTATTGCGTGCAATCGATGTAACTTTCAGAGTTAGACACTCTGATACCGGAATTGTAGTTCTAGGCCTTCGGGAACATAGAGAAATCTTGGTAAATTTCATACCCCCCAAAATGTCAAAGTATGCCAATATCTCTCTAAGTACAATAGCCAGGGAAAAGTTATTGCGTGCAATCGATGTAACTTTCAGAGTTAGACACTCTGATACCGGAATTGTAGTTCTAGGCCTTCGGGAACATAGAGAAATCTTGGTCAATTTCATACCCCCCAAAATGTCAAAGTATGCCAATATCTCTCTAAGTACAATAGCCAGGGAAAAGTTATTGCGTGCAATCGATGTAACTTTCAGAGTTAGACACTCTGATACCGGAATTGTAGTTCTAGGCCTTCGGGAACATAGAGAAATCTTGGTAAATTTCATACCCCCCAAAATGTCAAAGTATGCCAATATCTCTCTAAGTACAATAGCCAGGGAAAAGTTATTGCGTGCAATCGATGTAACTTTCAGAGTTAGACACTCTGATACCGGAATTGTAGTTCTAGGCCTTCGGGAACATAGAGAAATCTTGGTAAATTTCATACCCCCCAAAATGTCAAAGTATGCCAATATCTCTCTAAGTACAATAGCCAGGGAAAAGTTATTGCGTGCAATCGATGTAACTTTCAGAGTTAGACACTCTGATACCGGAATTGTAGTTCTAGGCCTTCGGGAACATAGAGAAATCTTGGTAAATTTCATACCCCCCAAAATGTCAAAGTATGCCAATATCTCTCTAAGTACAATAGCCAGGGAAAAGTTATTGCGTGCAATCGATGTAACTTTCAGAGTTAGACACTCTGATACCGGAATTGTAGTTCTAGGCCTTCGGGAACATAGAGAAATCTTGGTAAATTTCATACCCCCCAAAATGTCAAAGTATGCCAATATCTCTCTAAGTACAATAGCCAGGGAAAAGTTATTGCGTGCAATCGATGTAACTTTCAGAGTTAGACACTCTGATACCGGAATTGTAGTTCTAGGCCTTCGGGAACATAGAGAAATCTTGGTAAATTTCATACCCCCCAAAATGTCAAAGTATGCCAATATCTCTCTAAGTACAATAGCCAGGGAAAAGTTATTGCGTGCAATCGATGTAACTTTCAGAGTTAGACACTCTGATACCGGAATTGTAGTTCTAGGCCTTCGGGAACATAGAGAAATCTTGGTAAATTTCATACCCCCCAAAATGTCAAAGTATGCCAATATCTCTCTAAGTACAATAGCCAGGGAAAAGTTATTGCGTGCAATCGATGTAACTTTCAGAGTTAGACACTCTGATACCGGAATTGTAGTTCTAGGCCTTCGGGAACATAGAGAAATCTTGGTAAATTTCATACCCCCCAAAATGTCAAAGTATGCCAATATCTCTCTAAGTACAATAGCCAGGGAAAAGTTATTGCGTGCAATCGATGTAACTTTCAGAGTTAGACACTCTGATACCGGAATTGTAGTTCTAGGCCTTCGGGAACATAGAGAAATCTTGGTAAATTTCATACCCCCCAAAATGTCAAAGTATGCCAATATCTCTCTAAGTACAATAGCCAGGGAAAAGTTATTGCGTGCAATCGATGTAACTTTCAGAGTTAGACACTCTGATACCGGAATTGTAGTTCTAGGCCTTCGGGAACATAGAGAAATCTTGGTAAATTTCATACCCCCCAAAATGTCAAAGTATGCCAATATCTCTCTAAGTACAATAGCCAGGGAAAAGTTATTGCGTGCAATCGATGTAACTTTCAGAGTTAGACACTCTGATACCGGAATTGTAGTTCTAGGCCTTCGGGAACATAGAGAAATCTTGGTAAATTTCATACCCCCCAAAATGTCAAAGTATGCCAATATCTCTCTAAGTACAATAGCCAGGGAAAAGTTATTGCGTGCAATCGATGTAACTTTCAGAGTTAGACACTCTGATACCGGAATTGTAGTTCTAGGCCTTCGGGAACATAGAGAAATCTTGGTAAATTTCATACCCCCCAAAATGTCAAAGTATGCCAATATCTCTCTAAGTACAATAGCCAGGGAAAAGTTATTGCGTGCAATCGATGTAACTTTCAGAGTTAGACACTCTGATACCGGAATTGTAGTTCTAGGCCTTCGGGAACATAGAGAAATCTTGGTAAATTTCATACCCCCCAAAATGTCAAAGTATGCCAATATCTCTCTAAGTACAATAGCCAGGGAAAAGTTATTGCGTGCAATCGATGTAACTTTCAGAGTTAGACACTCTGATACCGGAATTGTAGTTCTAGGCCTTCGGGAACATAGAGAAATCTTGGTAAATTTCATACCCCCCAAAATGTCAAAGTATGCCAATATCTCTCTAAGTACAATAGCCAGGGAAAAGTTATTGCGTGCAATCGATGTAACTTTCAGAGTTAGACACTCTGATACCGGAATTGTAGTTCTAGGCCTTCGGGAACATAGAGAAATCTTGGTAAATTTCATACCCCCCAAAATGTCAAAGTATGCCAATATCTCTCTAAGTACAATAGCCAGGGAAAAGTTATTGCGTGCAATCGATGTAACTTTCAGAGTTAGACACTCTGATACCGGAATTGTAGTTCTAGGCCTTCGGGAACATAGAGAAATCTTGGTAAATTTCATACCCCCCAAAATGTCAAAGTATGCCAATATCTCTCTAAGTACAATAGCCAGGGAAAAGTTATTGCGTGCAATCGATGTAACTTTCAGAGTTAGACACTCTGATACCGGAATTGTAGTTCTAGGCCTTCGGGAACATAGAGAAATCTTGGTAAATTTCATACCCCCCAAAATGTCAAAGTATGCCAATATCTCTCTAAGTACAATAGCCAGGGAAAAGTTATTGCGTGCAATCGATGTAACTTTCAGAGTTAGACACTCTGATACCGGAATTGTAGTTCTAGGCCTTCGGGAACATAGAGAAATCTTGGTAAATTTCATACCCCCCAAAATGTCAAAGTATGCCAATATCTCTCTAAGTACAATAGCCAGGGAAAAGTTATTGCGTGCAATCGATGTAACTTTCAGAGTTAGACACTCTGATACCGGAATTGTAGTTCTAGGCCTTCGGGAACATAGAGAAATCTTGGTAAATTTCATACCCCACAAAATGTCAAAGTATGCCAATATCTCTCTAAGTACAATAGCCAGGGAAAAGTTATTGCGTGCAATCGATGTAACTTTCAGAGTTAGACACTCTGATACCGGAATTGTAGTTCTAGGCCTTCGGGAACATAGAGAAATCTTGGTAAATTTCATACCCCCCAAAATGTCAAAGTATGCCAATATCTCTCTAAGTACAATAGCCAGGGAAAAGTTATTGCGTGCAATCGATGTAACTTTCAGAGTTAGACACTCTGATACCGGAATTGTAGTTCTAGGCCTTCGGGAACATAGAGAAATCTTGGTAAATTTCATACCCCCCAAAATGTCAAAGTATGCCAATATCTCTCTAAGTACAATAGCCAGGGAAAAGTTATTGCGTGCAATCGATGTAACTTTCAGAGTTAGACACTCTGATACCGGAATTGTAGTTCTAGGCCTTCGGGAACATAGAGAAATCTTGGTAAATTTCATACCCCCCAAAATGTCAAAGTATGCCAATATCTCTCTAAGTACAATAGCCAGGGAAAAGTTATTGCGTGCAATCGATGTAACTTTCAGAGTTAGACACTCTGATACCGGAATTGTAGTTCTAGGCCTTCGGGAACATAGAGAAATCTTGGTAAATTTCATACCCCCCAAAATGTCAAAGTATGCCAATATCTCTCTAAGTACAATAGCCAGGGAAAAGTTATTGCGTGCAATCGATGTAACTTTCAGAGTTAGACACTCTGATACCGGAATTGTAGTTCTAGGCCTTCGGGAACATAGAGAAATCTTGGTAAATTTCATACCCCCCAAAATGTCAAAGTATGCCAATATCTCTCTAAGTACAATAGCCAGGGAAAAGTTATTGCGTGCAATCGATGTAACTTTCAGAGTTAGACACTCTGATACCGGAATTGTAGTTCTAGGCCTTCGGGAACATAGAGAAATCTTGGTAAATTTCATACCCCCCAAAATGTCAAAGTATGCCAATATCTCTCTAAGTACAATAGCCAGGGAAAAGTTATTGCGTGCAATCGATGTAACTTTCAGAGTTAGACACTCTGATACCGGAATTGTAGTTCTAGGCCTTCGGGAACATAGAGAAATCTTGGTAAATTTCATACCCCCCAAAATGTCAAAGTATGCCAATATCTCTCTAAGTACAATAGCCAGGGAAAAGTTATTGCGTGCAATCGATGTAACTTTCAGAGTTAGACACTCTGATACCGGAATTGTAGTTCTAGGCCTTCGGGAACATAGAGAAATCTTGGTAAATTTCATACCCCCCAAAATGTCAAAGTATGCCAATATCTCTCTAAGTACAATAGCCAGGGAAAAGTTATTGCGTGCAATCGATGTAACTTTCAGAGTTAGACACTCTGATACCGGAATTGTAGTTCTAGGCCTTCGGGAACATAGAGAAATCTTGGTAAATTTCATACCCCCCAAAATGTCAAAGTATGCCAATATCTCTCTAAGTACAATAGCCAGGGAAAAGTTATTGCGTGCAATCGATGTAACTTTCAGAGTTAGACACTCTGATACCGGAATTGTAGTTCTAGGCCTTCGGGAACATAGAGAAATCTTGGTAAATTTCATACCCCCCAAAATGTCAAAGTATGCCAATATCTCTCTAAGTACAATAGCCAGGGAAAAGTTATTGCGTGCAATCGATGTAACTTTCAGAGTTAGACACTCTGATACCGGAATTGTAGTTCTAGGCCTTCGGGAACATAGAGAAATCTTGGTAAATTTCATACCCCCCAAAATGTCAAAGTATGCCAATATCTCTCTAAGTACAATAGCCAGGGAAAAGTTATTGCGTGCAATCGATGTAACTTTCAGAGTTAGACACTCTGATACCGGAATTGTAGTTCTAGGCCTTCGGGAACATAGAGAAATCTTGGTAAATTTCATACCCCCCAAAATGTCAAAGTATGCCAATATCTCTCTAAGTACAATAGCCAGGGAAAAGTTATTGCGTGCAATCGATGTAACTTTCAGAGTTAGACACTCTGATACCGGAATTGTAGTTCTAGGCCTTCGGGAACATAGAGAAATCTTGGTAAATTTCATACCCCCCAAAATGTCAAAGTATGCCAATATCTCTCTAAGTACAATAGCCAGGGAAAAGTTATTGCGTGCAATCGATGTAACTTTCAGAGTTAGACACTCTGATACCGGAATTGTAGTTCTAGGCCTTCGGGAACATAGAGAAATCTTGGTAAATTTCATACCCCCCAAAATGTCAAAGTATGCCAATATCTCTCTAAGTACAATAGCCAGGGAAAAGTTATTGCGTGCAATCGATGTAACTTTCAGAGTTAGACACTCTGATACCGGAATTGTAGTTCTAGGCCTTCGGGAACATAGAGAAATCTTGGTAAATTTCATACCCCCCAAAATGTCAAAGTATGCCAATATCTCTCTAAGTACAATAGCCAGGGAAAAGTTATTGCGTGCAATCGATGTAACTTTCAGAGTTAGACACTCTGATACCGGAATTGTAGTTCTAGGCCTTCGGGAACATAGAGAAATCTTGGTAAATTTCATACCCCCCAAAATGTCAAAGTATGCCAATATCTCTCTAAGTACAATAGCCAGGGAAAAGTTATTGCGTGCAATCGATGTAACTTTCAGAGTTAGACACTCTGATACCGGAATTGTAGTTCTAGGCCTTCGGGAACATAGAGAAATCTTGGTAAATTTCATACCCCCCAAAATGTCAAAGTATGCCAATATCTCTCTAAGTACAATAGCCAGGGAAAAGTTATTGCGTGCAATCGATGTAACTTTCAGAGTTAGACACTCTGATACCGGAATTGTAGTTCTAGGCCTTCGGGAACATAGAGAAATCTTGGTAAATTTCATACCCCCCAAAATGTCAAAGTATGCCAATATCTCTCTAAGTACAATAGCCAGGGAAAAGTTATTGCGTGCAATCGATGTAACTTTCAGAGTTAGACACTCTGATACCGGAATTGTAGTTCTAGGCCTTCGGGAACATAGAGAAATCTTGGTAAATTTCATACCCCCCAAAATGTCAAAGTATGCCAATATCTCTCTAAGTACAATAGCCAGGGAAAAGTTATTGCGTGCAATCGATGTAACTTTCAGAGTTAGACACTCTGATACCGGAATTGTAGTTC
>NW_027648823.1:0-2000 GCF_051294905.1 Botryllus schlosseri | reverse complement strand
GATTTTCTTGTTCATTGTCGTGTATTGATGTGATGTGAATTCAACATTTGTGTGTTGCTGAGTAATAGCCTTTTCAGAAGGTTTGCTGCTACGCTGAGGCTATGTGACAAGCGGGGCCGAGAATTATTGCCTCATAGCTGAATGAGTTATGACACTTCAAATGGACCGTACGATATTAGGGTGGAGTGAAAAATGGAAAATTTTGAATGTCAAAACGGACACTTGATATGTGGTGCCAAATATCAAAAAATTTCACCGAACGAGCCAAAATTGGCTGTAACTTTTTTTCAGTTAATTTTTAAGACAAAGTTCGTTAGGAGTGAGATAGAAACTTGTTGCTTCTGCATCTTTTAAGCCCAAAATCAGCTTTCTAGTGTAAGCGGTTATCAATATATAGCGAAACTAGCGCTTTTTGGCTCGTTCGGTGAAATTGCACGGCCACTAGAGGGTGCACAAGCCGAAAATTAATAAAGAAATATTTTTTAAATATTTGGCACCACAGTATCAAGTGTCCGTTTTGAAATTCAAAATTCTCCATTATTCAATCCACCCTAGTACGATACAGGTCCTATGCATTTAGACACACGAACGAACATTTAGTGTACAATGTATGCACAATTCGCCATTTGGTCTTAAATTTTATCAATTGAGCTTTTGATAAGAGGCACGCAAAAATTTCTTCCAGTAATTAAACGTACTTTTGAAAGCTGTATTTAGATTCTGTACCACTAATCAGTTATTCAAGTGTTAATATATTTCTTTTTATTTGTTTATGCAACGTTGGACGATAATTTCAGTGTTAAGTTTCTGTATTCACTACGTCCTGCATGTTTTCATATTGAATAGTGAACACATTTTACATGAATAGTGGAAGCCGTCAGTTTTGAACAGGCTCGTAGCCTTCTTCAGCCTGTAGGTTTAGTGTATAATGATGTGCAAACTTGATTAATATCACGTATCTTGTTTGCAGTGAAAGCCAACTCAGGAACTGATGATGGCTAGTCTACCGCGCACACGGAAACAGCTGGTACTGTGTTGATAATGCAATTGTATGTGTCCCAACCAACTTGATACCTTTACGACACTCAAACGAAAGTTTGGTCAGGCACAAGTTTGAAGCTACACTAGATAATATCTTGATCTGTTGAGCACATTTAGTCCACTAGCTTTATATTCGACATTGATTCCAGAATATGCTTTTATTTCAGAGGAATGATATTTCGACAGCGATCAGCAAATTTGATCAGTTTGATTTTCTAATCGATATTGTTCCGAGAGAGAATTGAAATCCGGCACAACCAAAAGGCCGTTTGTAAGTTTGTTGCTGTACCAAGTCTAGAATCCATCACTGATGTCTGAAATTTATATTTTCCCAGAGCGGAGGAAGGTACCAGCGATCAGCAACAGATTGTGTATGTGGCCAACTCCGGTGCGGCTAACAACGCAGCCGCGGCAAATTTGCCTCAAGCCACCACGCAAGTGCCTGGTATCAGGGACTGGGCAGTTGCTTATCGCGCAGCAAAATTAGTCCGGACAACCGTTGACATTAACGCCAATCAATATCGTTGGGACACAAATTTTGCAAGTCTTACAACAGCCGATCCAGCAGGTTAGACGTAGTACTGTGAGCTTCTAATGTTTGGTTTGTTGGATAAGGTTGGTTTTGCAAAAACACGTCTGTAGAAGTCACGATTTTCTGATGACTCGAGTCATTTGCTTAAAATACGGAAATGACTCGACTCCAATCAATCTGTGTTTCGACTCGACTTGGACTCGAGTCATTGCGCATGTCTCTAACCAAGTCATACGACTCGAGACTCAGACAGCCAAGATAGACATTTCATTATATTTTCGAAGAATATTAAAGTAACCACACTATCGTCTATCGGCACTGGTACTTGGAAATGCCACCAGAAACTGCCAAAAGTGAGGAAAATTGGTATAATATAAATAAGATCTTGGTTGCTTTCACGCCTTATTTAACGTTCACTTGCAAAGTA
>NW_027648822.1:0-8784 GCF_051294905.1 Botryllus schlosseri | reverse complement strand
GGTATGCTAAAATAGGTCGAAAGCTAAGAAAAAGGCAGAGTCCACTTTTTCAGATTACGATATGATAAGTAAATATTAGATTGCGAAACATCAGTTTCAAACGTTATGATGGACCCCCATATACTTTTATGAAATATTTCGTATGGGCGACAATGCGGTGTGAACGGAACCACGCAACCCGCTACCTAAACTATATTCACCGATACTTTCGTTAAATCATATTAGTTTAGGCCTCCAGTGCGCGAAGCGCGACAAAAATACTGGGCTTTACTCATTTTTTATGAAAATTAAATGTTGATACTCCGTGAAAACAGCCCAAAATTCCTCAGGCTATTTTCCTGATTGGAGAATTAAACTAATTCTACTTGACAAGCTGAAAATATCGAGAAGTAAGTAAGTTGATCCCAAGATATTACGAAGTAGAAGTAGAAGTAACGGGAAATTAGATTTACTTGAGTAAGTACCCAATTAGCGGGAAACTAATTAAGTACTTCAAAAAATTAGAAGTACTTCGTTACCGACCACCTGATTAATACTCGCTTCATACGCAGAGCAAAGCGCAGCGGAATTCTATCACGACATGCTTGATCATCCTTAATCAAGTATCTTCATTTTCAGACATCATAGTCTACTAAATGTGATATGCCATCAGAAAAAGTATTACTGACAATGAGCCTGTTTTGTGCAGCTATTGGTGCAACTTATTACTTCAATAGGAAAGTCCCCGTGAAATTCCCTTCAGTTGGTAAAATGCAACCATCAGTTGGAAAAGAACAAAGTCAAATAATGAAAGCGCCTTCAGCAGTAGAAATGCAACCAGATGAAAACGCAGATAGTGGAATGATGCTTGGAGTTCGACTGATAAAGGAAAAAGGATACTCCAGTTTCACGGCGTCCGTGATAAAAAAATACCACAGAATGAAGAATGGGAGTGTGTTTATAGTACGTCACGTCGCCCAACACAATGATCAGTTGCTACAGCAATGGTATGGATCAGGTATTCAAGTCGTTGAATCTGATTCGGTTACTGGATTGCTGAAACCTCTCGTGGAAAGGTTCCTTGAAACAGATTACAAGATATTATTCTTAATCGACAGCGACATGGTGTTTCTCCAAGGCTCGAGCGATTTCATTACAAAGCACATGATTGAAGGCGACGTACCTTTAATGTCACTCTACCATTCAGCTCGTATGCATGATTATTCGAATGACTGTAGGTTTTCTATCGGTGATCTTTGCAAAGGAAATTTATCTTCTGCGCTTGGAATAGCGATGTCAAAGGAAGTGGGGAAATCGATCGTTTCCAAATATGCGGACTTATTACAAAAACATGAGTGGAATAGGATAGCAGAGAAAAATGATATGCTGGCACTTTATTCGAGAAAATCTCTTGTGATGAAAATCGGTCAAGTGAATCAGGACGAAAAGTTTTGCGGAGTAAACGAAGTGCCTTATAGATTTCAAGTATGCGGACTTCCCCAATGGGTACAAGATGGAATTGAATTTTATTTTGATCGGTGTACCAATCCAGAGGAATTTTATACTCCAGGAGAGTCTTTGGCTAAAATAAATACTGAACGTCGCTTGTGGGTGCGACCTGCCATTTCCTACAGTCTCTACGGCAGCAAAACAAGATACACGGATGGAGCGTTAGCGAACTGTAAACGTGTGTTCAGTATTTATCCTGGATGGAAGGTCTGGATTTTTATGGATAATACAGTCCCAAAACACATCACTGAGCAATTGTGCGAGAACAGTGTCAAATTTGTGAATATGACAGGCACTGACATCATAAATCAAATGTCATGGCGATTTCTGATCGCATCCGAGCCTCTAAGCATGTATGCAGTTCGGGATATCGACTCTCGATTACTCGACAGAGGCAAATCGGCGGTGGATGAATGGATAAAATCAGGAAAGAAGTTTCATGTCATGAGAGACCATCCCTATCACTCTCGTTTTGCGATCAGCGGGGGTATGTGGGGAGGTACGGGAGATGCGATACCAAACATCAAGGACTTGATTCAGAAGTACCGAGGGGATAATGCCTATTTGACTGACATGCGATTTTTACAGGATGTAATCTGGAAAATGGCAAAGGAATCAGTATGGGCCCACGACTCATCCTCTTTGAATAAGTTCGGGGAAGATCACCCATTCAATTCACCATGGAATAGTACGAACTATGTTGGCAGTATTGACTTTATTTAGTTAACATAATCAGATTGTTCCATGTATCTTCTGTTAGTGGATGCCCACAAAATAATGCGAAAATTTGCGAGACGGAATTTTCAGCAATCTAGACATTTCTGAGTACAAGCCATGAATAGCAACTCTCTGCCCCACGGTGGTAGCAACAGAGCGGGATGGACGCGAAACTAACCTTGCATGATCAAATTTTCCACAAATTCTCGCGAATATTGCTTAGAGCACCGTATGCTATTTGTGTAGTATCTCTCATAGAATATACCCATCCACAACCACGAACTTACCGAGACATCTAGCGGTAATATCGTTTGCCAGAAATATTGCTAGATATTCTCGCATGTAAAAAGGTCCAGATGTTACAGAGAACGTCGAACAATATTTACAATGACAATCAAGAAGGTATAGGACTGGTAAGGCAATTTGGTGGAAAACATTTTAAAATCAGAAATGTCGCATACTTCATACTACAGTATTTTTTGGAAATAAATACGTCTCGTCTAAAAGATTTGTTGAAAGTATAGGGGCTATATAAAAACTTAACTCGAAATGCGACATTTCTGTCTGGTGAATGTGACAGAATACAGACGTTAAACCAAACATCCTATTCAATACCACTTGGACTCTGCATTGCGACCAACTTGATATAGGAAATTTAACAACATCTCCATCACAACACAAGATCTCCATCAGATTTATCACATGACGTACATAAAGATTAGACTTTAACGCCTTGGGCTACAATTCGAACCCTTTGTTGCTTAATTATCTCAAGGTAAGTCACCTTGACTTGCCTAATCACTCTGCAGAAATGTTTGCCTCGAGACTACAAGAAAAACAGTGTAACATAGGCCTATATATTAAAGCAGATATTTTATTTCTGGGGACTTTTCGAAGTTGGGTTGTCTGAATACTATTTATGCTCCTTGCAGACGCACATAAAAGTGTGGATTACTTCGTAATTGGCAATCAACCTGGCCCATTTCCATAGAACAATCAGTTACTATAGTATATAGAGAAAAATATGAAGAGATCTAGCTTGATTTGATCAAATAAAAATATGAGCAATATGGTTGGCGATTGGCCAATCTGCGGCGACTTGAAAATGATTCACTTTATGCTTGGTCACAAGTAAAAAGTATACACAAAGTATCCCTGCATTATTCTTTATACTGGGATTCAAAATCAAACGGCAACATCGGACTATAGAAATTTATGGCCCTCAAGAAATATTTTCACCCGTGGGCCCTGGCAATAAAAATATCATCCATATGAGCCACTGGTGTCACCAGAAAAGATCTTTCCTCTGCCTTTGCAAACCAAACATGGGCTTATGAAGTAATATGTTAGCTATCATGGAGATTGCTTCAAGTACATGTGCCTGAACCTTGAAGTTACCTGCGTCAGATGAAGATAAACAGTTGGAATAGGGCCTATCCAATGGACCACCAATTCGACTATTACTAAACACAAATTTTACATCATTTATTGTTGCGGTCGCTGAACTGCCTATGTGATTCTGTGTAAGCTGTCTTCCCTTGAACTTACAGCGCCGCAAAGTCCTATAAGTTTCCCGATGTAAATATACGCGATCTTGAAGTATGGTAGAAACAGTATATTGCTTGAAGTTCCAATTGATCGAATTTCCTTATATCCAAATATAATAAGACACGATAGTAGCACGAATAAGATATTGTCCCAACAAGATCGGTAGATACAGTGAGGGAACGTCCGGTGGGCCAATTACTATTGACAAACTGTACCCTATCACAGCTATATCCAGAATATTCCCTTAGACCAGACCAGGAAGTATCGTCAAGCATACGCCATCTAGCGAGTACAAGTATGGCTCCTAAATTATTGAACCCCCCAAGATTAACATGAAATGCCCACAGTAACATACCCCCCCAAAAAAGTTATAAAATGACAAAGAACTTTTTTGCAAATTAAGTAAAACATTAGTCCATTAGTGGCTCCTCGTCGGTGGAATCCTCGGTAACTTCCTCTGCAGCGAGAAGCACGACCAATTTGTGGATAGGTCGCTCCAAAAACTGCACATCGTTGATTCTTCTTCCGTACTGATCAATAGTACGGTCGGCGATGCGTATCTTGGCCTTTCGCACCAGCCCATCTGTCGAACTCGAAACCGAGTGTACGATTCCCAATTTCCAAGAGTTTCGCGGAAGGTCATCATCATGAATGATAATAATATCTCCCACGCGAACATTTCGACTAACTTTGCTCCATTTAGTGCGTTGTTGCATGCCAGGTAAAAACTCCCTTCTCCATCTGAACCAAAATTGATTCACAGCGTATTGTGTTCTTCTCCAGCGCCTTCTTGCATAGAGATCTGGCTTGCCAAATTCCCCTGGAGGTGACAACAAAATTTTTGGTTTCATCGTTAACAGATGATTCGGTGTCAATGGTTCTGGCGCATTGACATCACCCAAATTGATAACAGTTAGTGGTTTTGAATTTACCACATTTTCCACTTCTGCGAAAAAGGTTCTGAGTGATTCATCATCCAAATGTGAACCTATTTGACAAAGCAATGGTTCCAAAACACGACGCACCGTAAGAATTTGGCGTTCGACATTCCCATTCATATGACTAGCTTTTGGCACGTGAAAGTTGAATTCTATCAGATCACAATTTTCAGACAATAGATAATCTCTGACCTTTTTCTGATTCATCTCACCCATCGCCTTTTGGAAAGCATTCTTTCCCCCAATGATATTGCTTCCGCAATCACTCAACAGTGATTTTATCGGTCCTCTCCTTGCAAGAAATCTTCTCAGTGCATTAATGAATGAATCCAAGTCCATAGAGTTTGTCGTCTCCAAGTGTATAGCTCTGGATGACATACACGAGAAAATAACTCCGTACCTTTTCAATACGGATCGCCTTTCTTTGATTTCAAATGGCCCGAAGAAATCGCACGAGCAAAATGTGAATGGACCTTGCTCAGCCATTCTCGACTCTGGTAGATCGCACATCTTTTGTGCCGATAATGGTTTCCGTAATTCCCGACAAGTTATGCATTGGTGGATGTGCTGAGAGACAGCGCTCACACCACCTATAATCCAATATCCATGTTGACGTATCTCATTGTGCGTAATTCCACGTCCCATATGATTGACCTTTCCATGAAAATGGCGAATGATCAAGTCCGTTACATGAGATTTCCGAGGCAGCAAAATTGGATTCTTGACTTCAGAAGACAAAGAGCTATTACGGATTCTTCCGCCAACTCTTATCAAGCCATCACAGTCCACAAATGGATCTAGTTTGTACAAAGGACTGTCTTTCTTTACAGTAGAACCCTTCGACTTTGATGCAGGATCAAGACGTTCCATTTCATCCGGAAAGAATTCGCTCTGTAAGTCTTTCAAGATGATCCTTTCTGCCATTGACAACCTTTCAACAGTGAGAGAACTGTTTATTGGCAAACCCTTCAATCTGTCTTTGAATTGCAGGCAGTTTGCAACAGCCCGTTTTGCCTTGAACCACGACGAAAACTGTTTCAAGTTCGTATTCCAAGATTTAGATCCCGAATTTTCATTGGAAGTTGTACAGAATGACACAGTCTTCCTGACTTCCACATCTACCAAGTCATCCACAGATTCGCCTGATGGACGAGCGTCCTTTGGTATTTCAAATCTTCCCTCTTTCCACAAGAATTGCGGTCCATCCCACCATAACGAAAGTGATAAAAGTTTTTCCAGCGACATACCTCTGCTTGCAATGTCACTTGGATTATCATGTCCTGCCACATGCATCCATGCAGAAGAGTCTGTCAAATCATGTATCAGTTGAACTCTGTTTGCCACGAAAACATGAAATCGCCTCGCTACGTTATTTATATATCCCAAAACAACATTGCTGTCAGTCCAAAAATACTCTTTCAAATTTTCATACCGCAACTCTGTGTTGAGAAATTTGCTCATCTTGGCGGATACCACAGCCGCAGTCAGTTCCATCCTAGGAATTGACACTTGCTTCAAGGGTGCAACTCTCGATTTTGACATAATGAGAGTGCAATGCACTTTCCCTTTATCACTAACCAATCGGAGATATGAACATTGTCCGTATCCATACTCACAAGCGTCCGAAAAATGATGAAGCTCCACTTCCTCAATAGTACCGAATTCATCAGGTTTCACACATCTTTTGATTTGAATTTTATCCAAATTATTCAAATCATTTAACCAATCTTCCCATCTACGAGCATAACTTTCTGGTAGCGCAGTGTCCCAATCTAGTTTCATTTTGCACAATTCTTGCAATAATACCTTTCCAACCAGAAGAACAGGGGCCAGAAAACCCATCGGATCGAAGATAGATGATACGACACTCAATACCGTTCGTCTTGTTACTGGCTTCTCCACCAATTCCCTGTGGAACCGAAACACATCCAATGATGGATTCCATAAAATTCCCAAAGACCTCTCTGTTAACGACGACATAGTATCGAGGTCAATGTCCTGTAATCCCTTCGCCCTTTCCGATTTATCAATCGATTCCAATACTTGCATTTTGTTCGACACAAATTTATGCAGTCTCAATCCAGCCTTTCCACATATACCCACGCTGTTTTTCACCAATTCAACAGCTTCGTCCACAGTCTCTACCGAGGTTAATCCATCATCAACGTAGAAATTGGATCGAACAAATTCTGCAGCCTTGCAGCCGAACTCTTGCTCTCCATCATCAGCGGCCAACTTCATGCCATACATGGCCGCGCCTGGCGATGAGACACTTCCAAAGGGAAATACCTTCATACGATACTCTAAAAGTTCCTTTGAAAGATCTCCATCTTTCCACCACAGAAATCTCAGCATATCACGATCCTTTTCATTGACATAAAATTGAAAAAACATTTTCTCAATGTCCGCCATGATGGCTACTTCGTTTTTTCTAAATCTCAACAAGATTCCCGTCATATTGTCCATCAAATTCGGTCCGCTCAATAGTACGTCATTGATGCACAGACCACCGTACTTGGCGCTCATATCATTTACAATACGAAGACTTCCTTTCTTGTTATGAAATACAGGAGAATGAGGTATGTAGTTGATACGACCATTCTTTAAATCAAGTATGTTTTCTGGAACCTTTTCCGCGTACTTTTCAATTGTCAGATTCATTTGATCCTTATACTCCTCATGAAGATTCTGGTTTTTACCCAATCGTCGTTTGACCTGCTCTGCTCTTTTCTCCGCCAAAGGCCTGTTGTTTGGCACTCTAACATTGTCGTATTTCAATGGCAGAGGGAATTCGTAATGCCCGTCCTCTCTCCTTGAAACACCGTTTGAGAGGATGTCCATAAAACGCTTGTCCTCAACCGACAAAGAAGCTTCCAAATTCCTATGTTCGATGAAATCCATTTCTAGCAAATGATTGATATTCTGTGGACACATAATTTCCTTCGTCTTTGTCATGTATACAAAGGCGGTATTCCCTTCAGCAACAACTTCTGAAGTTTCGAAGCCATCTTCCATCTGTGCATCTGTCACAATAGTATGATGCGATACCACACTAGATGATTCACCCTTCAAGTCCATACAAACATTACCAACGATTCCCCAACCAAACATAGATAGTTGACCATACGGATCCTCATCATCACCGGCTACAACCTCACGAGGACGTAAGGCGTTAGGAACATCAGTGCCAATTATTATTCCAACTTTCATAGATGGGTCATAGGGCATAATTTTATCCGCAATGCTCCGAAGATGAGCCCACTCTCTTGCAACCTGAGGTTTAGGGATTTGTGAAATTTTAATTGGAATTTTTGCTCTTGTGTACACTTGAGGAATAGTGACAGAAGAGGTTTCATCGATACTTGAGACTTTTATTCCAGTGATCCTGCTTGAGTTAATAACTGCATCAGATTTATACAATGTGGACATCTGTAACTTAGTATTGACAGATTCCAGTCCTAAGGTTTCCTTTAGATCATCAATGATGAAAGTCCGATTACTTTGACCATCTAGTGCACAATAACATTTGACCTTCTTGGAAGGATTGGCAGCAGTACTCACATATACCGGAACGATCATAGAATTTTGCTTACCTTCCTTCTGTCCTTCCTTGGAGCACACTTGCGTACATTTCGAGTCCACCTCATCAGGTTTAACATGCAGAGATGTCAAATGCCTCCTTTTGCATATCCTGCAAGTTATTCTTGCTGTACAGTCCTTGGCCATGTGGTCTTGCGATGAGCCACAACCAAAACATAGTCCTCGTTTCATGATAAATTCCCGTTTGTCGATATGGGATAGCTTTCCAAAGCCTTCACAATCATCAATGTGATGTGGTTCTTCACAAAAGTAACACTTTGTCCTTGTAACACTCGTGTCGTCCTGACATTCTGTCGAGAACGATGTGACCTTAAATTTTCCCTTGTAAGAGTCTCTATTGCTCACTACTTCAGGAGTGCCAATTTTTCCTTTGTCATTTGGCGAATCCAGATCATCCAATTCTGGAATATTCATCTTTTCGGCACAGACATCGACAAATCCTGCCACTTCTTTCAATGGTGGATATGACGCCTCACCATATTTACTTCGCCAT
>NW_027648821.1:0-8818 GCF_051294905.1 Botryllus schlosseri | reverse complement strand
ACTTACTCCAACCTTACTTTAAGGATTTGCTGTAAATGAATATAGGTGGGTATTAGTCGATCAATAAATCGAGCAATCATTTGCTGTTGTGCTTTTTGTTGAACAAGAACAATCGGTTGCTGTTGCTGTAGTACATAAAAGCTGGAAAACCGATGTAGAAGTGATCTCATTGAATCAGACTAGCTTATAAGCTTATATCTTATGAATTGTGAATTGTGTGAAATTGTTTGTATCTATAATAGTATTGCATGTCTGGTGGTTGCGTAAGAATGCAAATAGCACGGTAAGGCTAAGAATAAAAAGCAACCATAATATGATAATCGCAATCGGTCTCTGTATAAAAGATACAGATGAAATTCTCATCCAGTAAGTTATAAACTCAGAATTAGCGTACTGTTTTCCAAGTGGGCCTACCTTTGCCATCTACATTATCCATCTGTTTTAGATGTATTGAAGGTAGCTTTTAGTGATATAATAAACGCTGCGGAGAGTAGTGGCTTGCTCACGTCTTTGTCATTGTCTGGACTGAAAATGAAGCGCAGCGGCCAAAACAAAAACGTCAGCTGAACAAACAATTTTTGAATAATTCGGCGTCAACTGATGGTCAAGGACTCAAGGTATACCCTTTTATTCCGTGAAATATGGTACATATATGTAAAACGTTTATAATTTGTAGATGATGTTTTTCCTGCACTGCAAGGAAGAAACGTAATCCAAGTATTCAGATACAAGACATGCCAATTTCAAGAATGCGGTCATCTTATGATTCTGGCAATGAAATTGTGGCAAGCAGGAGTGATATCAATGATGCTCGCAATGCAAGTTTGCCATCATTTAGCGAAAAGAGTGTTCATGAATGGCATGATCTATGATCCCAACATTGAATGTAACGGCCAGAGATCTAAGTCCTGCAGTAAGTTCCTAGCACTTTGATGCGTTCTCGAATTTGAGAATAAAGTCTCTCTGTTTTTCAGATGCTCCTTCATTTAAAATCATCGTTGAACTACAAAATTTTGACCATCAACAATGTGGCCTGTCATAAAGTAATGGTAAGTACATCACATATGATGGTCAATCCAACTTTCTTGTAATCGAATCCTTTTTAGCTTGTGCATCAAAGACATAAAGTTGCAGAAAAACCATATGATGGATTTCCTCAGACATAATATCGACAATGACTCTAAAAGACCTCAATCGAGTGCCCCAATTTTACTGGAAGATATAATTGAAGATCCCTGTGAAACCTTGTCACAGCTGGAACACCTAAGTTGAACAACGGCAAAGTCTGCGCTGGTATGTTTTTGTTTCTCATTCGAACAAAGCGATTGACAGTCTGAATCAGGGGTGTCCGCCGACACCAAGGAATCATTTTCAGACACAGCAGGGGTCCTTTTCGAAATTAGTTCTATTATCAAAAATTGAATTGCCAATGTGATTTATTGCGAAATCGCAAAGTCAACCAAGCCTTTCATTAGCGTGACCATGAAATTTATGGTGTGGATGGTTTTATCTAGAATGCCCATAAATGTTATTGTTAATTCTGGTGCAAACCATTAATGCAAGGCAGTACCATCTGTATTGTGTACCACTAATATAATGTTTTACAGGTAGCCGCTCTAATGGGAATCCGGGGTGTACAATTGCCGGAAATATGATGACCAGCATAGCTGTAAAGAAAGTATGAAAATCCTAGTCTTAAGGGTCAAAACAACAAGAGTGACACTTGAAAAGACTTTTAGACGTAAGTTATCAACGGTTATTGACGGAAATTAAACGTAATCAACGAAAAAAAAGTTGAGCCCTAGCCTCGATTTTTCAACATTTTAATCGTTTGACGTCATATTTGGTAATAAGAATACTGATGTCGTGATGTGCTAAGTTACCTACTTCAGTACTCTAGTTGCTAATGAGTTTTAGCAGAAAATATTCAGCTGCAATTGAATATATTATTGCAATATGCATTATGCATATTGCAATATGAATATATTATTCAATAGTATATTGGAATTCTATACCTCCAACAGTCTCTTATATCAATGAAACTGGTTCGTTGTCTGATGTATAATATGCCATGACTGGACAGTGGACATCTTCATCTAGTTATATCTCTTTTTAGGAGCATGCAGATCGGCTCATCCTGACCTCGAGATCCCAGATAAAAGAACTTAAGATCAGGTTGCAAGATCTCTAACTGTTGCTGCATCTTGCAAGGTAATTTTGTTGTTAAGTTAAGCCTGTGTGGTGTGACAGTTGTGTCTTTGATGATATTATTGAACTGTAAGTGTATTGTTGTTACCGCTCATCTTCAGAACATTGTATATCAGTGGTCCCCAAACTTTACGAGAAAATTTACGAGACAGACCTTTACAATTTCCCTCCGCTGGTCGCATTTGTCTCGCACGGGGAGATTAAAATTTAATTTGAATAACTCAACTTTGTGTTGATCTACAAAATAATTTTAAGCAACTTCGATTTTGGTTTAGACAATAACCTGTCTAAAGATTTTTATACTCAAGGAATTAAAATCTCTGAAAATTTCTGGATCGTGTGAATTTCTGGAAGGTACTACGCAGTCATAAAAATTGTCTCGCTGACCACAGTTTGGGAACCACTGCATATATTTGCTGTGTTGTGCATGGAAGGAGCGATCAATATCACATCAGCCTCTCACAGGCAACTATTACCATATTAATATTAAAATAATAATGTGGAGAAAAATCTTCACCCCGTGCCCAAACTAAAGGTTTTGAAATCCGTTTCCAGCAGCAGTCACTTCATGACGCCAATAGCATGAAAATCATCTCTATCTCAGGCATTATTGAACAGGTTCTGGTGTCTCATCTTGACAGCGTAACTGCGTTGATTATATCTTCAGTGTAAAAGTAAAGGTCATGTCGCTTTTGAAAGAGGACTTCAAGTCTTTTGGTGAATGTGACTTGGACCACCATCCCACTTTACTCACAACCAAACACAGAACAACTTTTATTCTACAGTGATAATAATCAATTGTACTAATCTACTCGTTTATGTTATAGGTTGGCGATAAAGAAGATAACAGGAACAAGGCTGTCATCACAGAGTCTGACAATTCCGACAACGATTTCGAACTTATGCTTAGGCAGCAATATTTGCTGAAGTGATTGCGCAGTTCTGTGCTGATTTAATACACGAACAAAGCCATGCATGATTTGTAAAATTATCAGTCAGTCTTCCTTGATAAGGGCAGTGCAGGATGTGGCAGGTCCAGGTACCTAACTAGGGTCAGGGGTCACCTAGGGTCAGGGGTCATCTGGGGTCAAGCAAGATATCATGACAATGTCATACAGGTATCTTTGAAGATATCCTATATATGTGCAAATGTGTCGACAGATTTATATAAACAATACATATGACTAGATATATTTTGAAGTAGTTGAGACATATACACAATATATATGCAATATATTCTGTGTTTGCTGGGATGCCGACCGTTTTACCAGGATGCTGTGCGTCTATTGAGCACGTAACTCCAAACGCTCTAACGGTAGTTATCGTGTCGGTTTTCGCCGGTACGACTCTTATCCTCCTGAAATCACGTTTCAAGATTTTCCGAACATTCTCAATTGATACAAACGTTGGGGTGATATTAGGCTTACCATATTTTGAAAATGCAAAAAGAGGACACTTTTTCAGAAATTTGCAAGATACAAAACCGGAGTAGAATTCTCAAAAACCGGTGAATTTTTCCCACTTTGCGGTCGGTTGACTTAAAAAAAAAAAAAAAAAAGTCATCCTTTCGCTCAGAGCTAAATTCACCGTTTTTCACTCCGAAATATCCGCCGGACCGTCACTTCTGTGCTAATTTGCGGCATATCAGACCTAAATTTTCAAAAAAGAGGACAAAATCTCAAAAAAGAGGACAAAAGGGCGTCCTCCGAGGACACTTTCAAAAAAGTCAAAAAAGAGGACAAATCCTATTAAAAGAGGACGTATGGTAAGCCTAGGTGATATACCATTGCTTATGGACAAGCAGAAATCCAGCGAATTGCGAATGACGATAGGTATTCTTGCCGATCTTTGTCAGATAACCCTATCCTACCGCCGGGCATGGTGGTCAATAACAATTGGTGATGTTTGATCTGTTGACGAATGTTGAAACAGACAAACAGGTGAACCCACTTCGTGATTCTGAAAAGTCCTCTTTGATCCCGATCCGGGACCGAACTCGATAACTATATGATTCAGTCCATTTAGGGATACCCTACTCCTACTATTGCATAGAAGATAACGATTATGACGATGCTGTAGGGTGATCGATTCAGGAGACTCTCTGACTGGTGGTTATCCAACTCAAAATTGAAGAAATATCTTCTGAACGTTATGATTTAGCATTAGCTGATATCAATTACGCTAGGCCTACGCCAATTACGGTTTGATGTTATTCAGTTTCAAGATGTCACTAAACTTATTCAACGGTAGAGTTGATGGAGAGGGTAAGTGAATGACGAGTCCACGGCCGCACAAATTTCCTTCTATGGCCGCTGGTTGGCCTTGACCACCGCTGGTTTACACGAATGTCATGGCGAGGAGGAGCCTAGATATACCTCCAAAACATTAGGTAGGAATAGCGAGGAGTCTAGATAAACCTGCAACACTTAGGTAGGAATTCTGGAGCCAACCTCGGTCGGCCCCCCTCTGTGTAAGAGTATGGATGATATGGAAATTTCAAATTAAGTACCGTACCAAGTGAATAGTATATTGATATTGAAATGAACCCGAATATTTTCAGCTGACACTCGTCATTTTGATAAAAGTCGGCCTCTACCGTCAACACGAAATCTTTCGTGTTTTCGCGCTCTCAACAGGTATAAATGCCATAAACATTTGTTAGATAATCTTGCTTGCTCGAAAAATAATCGAGGTGACAGGTTTCGTGTCTTCGGGAGACGCAGTTTAGGTTATCGGTACATATACTAATAAATCGAATACATTGTTTGTATGGCAGCACGCAGTGAATCTCAAAGACACAGTACACGATGCGTGAGCATGAGCACTGAGCACGCGGTACATTGTGCAGTGCAATGATTTCCAGTCCAACATTGTCCACTGCTATGCGATGATACCATCAGACATGGGGTAATCGCGATTAGTAATCGTTATAGATAACTAACCTACGGATAGATATACAACACCCGTCGTCACGCTTGCTTGCTCGGAGGAAAATACTTCTCAACAATCTGAACGCAATGTAATTGCCAATCCCACAGCTGACGACCCGAGCGCTCAAATTAAATAAAGTTGGTCTTATTTGAAAGCTACTGTCGCACTCATTCTGAATATGTACATTACAGTCTCATCAGGACGATGGAACCGCTTCCAAATACACCGCAAAGTTTGAAAATCGGCATTGTTCTGAACAATCGCAAACATGCAAGAGGCATTGTTATGGCCATTGTGGTGCGTCGCTGCGATTGTTTAGAACAATGCCGATTTTCAGACTTTGCGGTGTATTTCGAGGCGGTTCCATCGTCCTGATCTGATTTTAATGTATATTTTCGGAATCAGTGCGACAGTAGCTTTCAAATAAGACCAACTTTATTTAATTTGAGCGCTCGGGTCGTCAGCTGTAGGATTGGCAATTACGTTGCGTTCAGATTGTTGAGAAGTATTTTCCTCCGAGCAAGCAAGCGTGACGACGGGTGCTGTATATCTATCCGTAGGTTAGTTATCTATAGTAATCGTAATCGATTACGACAATTACAGCATTTTGAAGTAATCGTAATCGCAATCGATTACATTCGAAAAAAATCCGAAGTAATCGTAATCGTAATCGACTACTTCCCATATCTAATCGATTTTTTTGTGAAAGAACGATTACTTTTCGTTTGTACAAGGACTATGACATAAACTGCTGAATATTCGTGAACAAGAATGAGATAATTTACCACGTTAGCGATAGCACAAACGTCTGTTTTCAAACGCCACTACTCATTATTACGTCAGAAGTATCAGCTCCGCTCGTCATTGCGTAAGAAGTATCCACACATTGTAAACAGACACGCGATGGACATTGTAGTGTGATTGTAAGAACACCCCCGTGTTTTATATCAGGTTATCAATACACTACAGAAGCCCCTACCTCGCAGCAGGATATTGATCACCACTCTGCCTATAGTTTCAAATAGTAACTTATGTATTGATGTTTGGTTGTGCTTAGTTAAACGCAGTTTACCGTTGCTGCTTGGCGAGCAGGAGGCCTACGTACGCACGTGCACCTGACGAAGATTCGGAATTTTGTACTCGTCGAATAAAACATTGCAGTTTTCACAACGAAGCATTACAAATAAACATCTGCTGATGTATATCATAACCGAGCCGTGCTTAGCCGTTTCTCGTAACAGCAGTTCGCAGTATATGTATTAAGTTGAAGGCAGAATTTTTATGTTCACTATATCTTATTCTCATGTAACTACTTGAAACAGACGTCAATCGTTATTTCACAGTTCGTTACTCAGCATTTGGACCTGCCGCCATAACCATACGCTTATATAGCCTGACATGTTAGCGTGGGTTGAAGCTAGAATCAGAACCAAAACAGCAATTCGTCCCCCAGTCCAACCGTTGGTCAATTTTCAAAACTGAATTTCGTCAATAATATTGGTGATTGCATTATATTACTATTCATTTATAACCTCTCTCAGCCCCGAGTGTCAGATTTACCTGTAGATCTAGGGCACGTAATTCATAATTATAGCATCTGGTCTGTTGTTATAATTACTTTATTGTATGTTGTTAATTCGCGACCTCCAGTCTGTTGTATAATCAAAAGATATTGTACTCGCCCAAACGTAGCAGACTAAAAGAATATCTTTCGTGGGACGCACACACAAATTGGCATGGCTTTATTCCTTTGTGGATGCGCCGGGTGGCATTCGCATTGTGGGCCCAGATTGGAAGGACAGGAGTTATTAGTCACGCCCACACAGCGCGGCCATCGACAATGGACGAATCCTAAGTTTCGGCCAAGGTATTTCTTTGGTATCGCATCCCGTGCCTTAATATAAGTCGATTCCAGTGCAGACAGATGGAAATTAGTGCGGCCTCTGCCCAATATAGAAAATCTTTCATCGCGATAGTTTTTAGCGCAAGTTACATTCTCAGCCAAATGCTTGCTGATGGCAGAGTTCATAGCCATGGCCTGATTACGTTCTAGTATAAAACACTCTCATGTATACAGTCAAAAGTATTTGAAGAGACTTTTTGGGGTACAGAACTTTAATATACATTTTAATAATATATTCATACTAGAAATAGATCAAAACCCGAAGCTTTTCGAGCCACCACTCATCAGGGGTAATCGTCGGCATAAAGAGAATTTCAAAAACTTGCATATAACTACATTGCATACAGCCGGACAGACGAAGAAATCCCGGATTCACTGTCAAATCGGTCATTCTCATCGCCGGACTCGATATCTTTACTTTCAAACATGACAGACATGTAAGTATATACTGTAAACCAATAGGCTATGTACTTGAGGAGATACGGCTTGTGAGTAGTGCCGTTGTAGAATATAGTACCGGTGGCGCAATTCGGTTCCAAATGTCAACTCGCCTCATACATTTATATGATTTTATGGATTCAATGCTGTGACAGTTGAATGTAGATCCATAAACTGTCATCTTACTTGTATCGTTTACCCAAGCATAATTGCATGAACAATGCCTGATGGCTAAACATAATTGGCAATATTAAAGACAATCACTGAGTGAATTTTACCTGTAGGCTGCCAATGCTCTGATGTATTCCCGGTTGGTTTTACATAACAAATCTCATGTATTCATATATTTATGTACTTACTTGAATTCCTGAATTGTATATGTCATCTACAGCCCTCATCCGAGCAAAAGTTTGGAATACAATTTTCAACAGAAGGAAGGTGTGACGCCATTAATGGCGGATAGTCAAGAGACTTGTATATCGGAGGGAGAGAGCCATGCTACATCAGTAAACCTGTTCTAAATCAAAATCATTTCACAATTTCATCAGTATTGTTCATCATTTGCAGCCTGTAATACCGGTTCAAGGCAGTTTGACTAAAGCCAGCAATTTTCAAGCAAGTGTCTCGGCAAAAGATTGCCAATCAACTCCCGCTACACAACAGAATGAAACACTCACCGCAGATACTGCCACTGTTCAGCCAAATAACACAGTCACGTCTGATGAGGGTGTGAGGTAACTGGATATTCAAGTGAGAATCATAGAGTCTTTAACGCTTTTGATGTATTTTCAGTCGGACCGAGAACTCCAATACGATTCACTACAACTCCACGCCGAACATAGAATTACTGGAAATCAAGATTTCAACTTTGAAAAATGAGATATTTTTGAATCGCTGTCTAAAATCTGGTATGTAGGCTACATTATTCTTCCATCATTTAATTAGAATATATATTGGATTGCCACTGATCCACTTGATGTGGTAGTCTATACTTAATATTCCCCCCCACCTTTTCTTATGGCCTAAAGCACTTATCGCTTTGATCTTTTCATCCAGTGTTGAATCGAGATAGTTTAACTGTGAATCTACCTCTCCTCTAAACAGAAAATATTTACACACTCGAATAGAGATTTCTACTTGCCAGCTCTGGTACACTCTGACGTGGTTTGATGGTGTAACTATAGTGTCCTATATGGTGTCGACACAGGTAAATCTCACACCTCAGTGAAATTGTATCACGTCACAATTTCCATTTGGCTACAGGCAATTTGACGGTCATTTTTGACCGGCTTGCCGAGCAATAAATTTGGTAAAATAGGCAACAATCGAATGCTGACT
>NW_027648820.1:0-10392 GCF_051294905.1 Botryllus schlosseri | reverse complement strand
TCTACAGTTACAACTCCGCTAGCAGATTGTAGCAATTTAAAAGTTACGTCGAATGAGCCTATCGACGTATTCCTGCCTATTGTAGTTTAGGAGATATTGGCAGATTTAGCCATTTTGGGGGGTATGAAAATTTATGTAAAGTTCAATTACACCAAGATTTCTCTATGTTCACAGAGACGCCCTACAGTTACAACTCCGCTACCAGATTGTAGCAATTCAAAAGTTACGTCGAATGAGCCTATCGACGTATTCCTGCCTATTGTAGTTTAGGAGATATTGGCAGATTTAGCCATTTTGGGGGGCATGAAAATTTATGAAAAGTTCAATTACACCAAGATTTCTCTATGTTCCCGAGGGCCTACAGTTACAACTCCGCTACCAGATTGTAGCAATTCAAAAGTTACGTCGAATGAGCCTATCGACGTATTCCTGCCTATTGTAGTTTAGGAGATATTGGCAGATTTAGCCATTTTGGGGGGTATGAAAATTTATGAAAAGTTCAATTACACCAAGATTTCTCTATGTTTCCCGAGGGCCTACAGTTACAACTCCGCTACCAGATTGTAGCAATTCAAAAGTTACGTCGAATGAGCCTATCGACGTATTCCTGCCTATTGTAGTTTAGGAGATATTGGCAGATTTAGCCATTTTGGGGGGTATGAAAATTTATGAAAAGTTCAATTACACCAAGATTTCTCTATGTTCCCGAGGGCCTACAGTTACAACTCCGCTACCAGATTGTAGCAATTCAAAAGTTACGTCGAATGAGCCTATCGACGTATTCCTGCCTATTGTAGTTTAGGAGATATTGGCAGATTTAGCCATTTTGGGGGGTATGAAAATTTATGAAAAGTTCAATTACACCAAGATTTCTCTATGTTCCCGAGGGCCTACAGTTACAACTCCGCTACCAGATTGTAGCAATTCAAAAGTTACGTCGAATGAGCCTATCGACGTATTCCTGCCTATTGTAGTTTAGGAGATATTGGCAGATTTAGCCATTTTGGGGGGTATGAAAATTTATGAAAAGTTCAATTACACCAAGATTTCTCTATGTTCCCGCGGGCCTACAGTTACAACTCCGCTACCAGATTGTAGCAATTCAAAAGTTACGTCGAATGAGCCTATCGACGTATTCCTGCCTATTGTAGTTTAGGAGATATTGGCAGATTTAGCCATTTTGGGGGGTATGAAAATTTATGAAAAGTTCAATTACACCAAGATTTCTCTATGTTCCCGAGGGCCTACAGTTACAACTCCGCTACCAGATTGTAGCAATTCAAAAGTTACGTCGAATGAGCCTATCGACGTATTCCTGCCTATTGTAGTTTAGGAGATATTGGCAGATTTAGCCATTTTGGGGGGTATGAAAATTTATGAAAAGTTCAATTACACCAAGATTTCTCTATGTTCCCGAGGGCCTACAGTTACAACTCCGCTACCAGATTGTAGCAATTCAAAAGTTACGTCGAATGAGCCTATCGACGTATTCCTGCCTATTGTAGTTTAGGAGATATTGGCAGATTTAGCCATTTTGGGGGGTATGAAAATTTATGAAAAGTTCAATTACACCAAGATTTCTCTATGTTCCCGAGGGCCTACAGTTACAACTCCGCTACCAGATTGTAGCAATTCAAAAGTTACGTCGAATGAGCCTATCGACGTATTCCTGCCTATTGTAGTTTAGGAGATATTGGCAGATTTAGCCATTTTGGGGGGTATGAAAATTTATGAAAAGTTCAATTACACCAAGATTTCTCTATGTTCCCGAGGGCCTACAGTTACAACTCCGCTACCAGATTGTAGCAATTCAAAAGTTACGTCGAATGAGCCTATCGACGTATTCCTGCCTATTGTAGTTTAGGAGATATTGGCAGATTTAGCCATTTTGGGGGGTATGAAAATTTATGAAAAGTTCAATTACACCAAGATTTCTCTATGTTCCCGAGGGCCTACAGTTACAACTCCGCTACCAGATTGTAGCAATTCAAAAGTTACGTCGAATGAGCCTATCGACGTATTCCTGCCTATTGTAGTTTAGGAGATATTGGCAGATTTAGCCATTTTGGGGGGTATGAAAATTTATGAAAAGTTCAATTACACCAAGATTTCTCTATGTTCCCGAGGGCCTACAGTTACAACTCCGCTACCAGATTGTAGCAATTCAAAAGTTACGTCGAATGAGCCTATCGACGTATTCCTGCCTATTGTAGTTTAGGAGATATTGGCAGATTTAGCCATTTTGGGGGGTATGAAAATTTATGAAAAGTTCAATTACACCAAGATTTCTCTATGTTCCCGAGGGCCTACAGTTACAACTCCGCTACCAGATTGTAGCAATTCAAAAGTTACGTCGAATGAGCCTATCGACGTATTCCTGCCTATTGTAGTTTAGGAGATATTGGCAGATTTAGCCATTTTGGGGGGTATGAAAATTTATGAAAAGTTCAATTACACCAAGATTTCTCTATGTTCCCGAGGGCCTACAGTTACAACTCCGCTACCAGATTGTAGCAATTCAAAAGTTACGTCGAATGAGCCTATCGACGTATTCCTGCCTATTGTAGTTTAGGAGATATTGGCAGATTTAGCCATTTTGGGGGGTATGAAAATTTATGAAAAGTTCAATTACACCAAGATTTCTCTATGTTCCCGAGGGCCTACAGTTACAACTCCGCTACCAGATTGTAGCAATTCAAAAGTTACGTCGAATGAGCCTATCGACGTATTCCTGCCTATTGTAGTTTAGGAGATATTGGCAGATTTAGCCATTTTGGGGGGTATGAAAATTTATGAAAAGTTCAATTACACCAAGATTTCTCTATGTTCCCGAGGGCCTACAGTTACAACTCCGCTACCAGATTGTAGCAATTCAAAAGTTACGTCGAATGAGCCTATCGACGTATTCCTGCCTATTGTAGTTTAGGAGATATTGGCAGATTTAGCCATTTTGGGGGGTATGAAAATTTATGAAAAGTTCAATTACACCAAGATTTCTCTATGTTCCCGAGGGCCTACAGTTACAACTCCGCTACCAGATTGTAGCAATTCAAAAGTTACGTCGAATGAGCCTATCGACGTATTCCTGCCTATTGTAGTTTAGGAGATATTGGCAGATTTAGCCATTTTGGGGGGTATGAAAATTTATGAAAAGTTCAATTACACCAAGATTTCTCTATGTTCCCGAGGGCCTACAGTTACAACTCCGCTACCAGATTGTAGCAATTCAAAAGTTACGTCGAATGAGCCTATCGACGTATTCCTGCCTATTGTAGTTTAGGAGATATTGGCAGATTTAGCCATTTTGGGGGGTATGAAAATTTATGAAAAGTTCAATTACACCAAGATTTCTCTATGTTCCCGAGGGCCTACAGTTACAACTCCGCTACCAGATTGTAGCAATTCAAAAGTTACGTCGAATGAGCCTATCGACGTATTCCTGCCTATTGTAGTTTAGGAGATATTGGCAGATTTAGCCATTTTGGGGGGTATGAAAATTTATGAAAAGTTCAATTACACCAAGATTTCTCTATGTTCCCGAGGGCCTACAGTTACAACTCCGCTACCAGATTGTAGCAATTCAAAAGTTACGTCGAATGAGCCTATCGACGTATTCCTGCCTATTGTAGTTTAGGAGATATTGGCAGATTTAGCCATTTTGGGGGGTATGAAAATTTATGAAAAGTTCAATTACACCAAGATTTCTCTATGTTCCCGAGGGCCTACAGTTACAACTCCGCTACCAGATTGTAGCAATTCAAAAGTTACGTCGAATGAGCCTATCGACGTATTCCTGCCTATTGTAGTTTAGGAGATATTGGCAGATTTAGCCATTTTGGGGGGTATGAAAATTTATGAAAAGTTCAATTACACCAAGATTTCTCTATGTTCCCGAGGGCCTACAGTTACAACTCCGCTACCAGATTGTAGCAATTCAAAAGTTACGTCGAATGAGCCTATCGACGTATTCCTGCCTATTGTAGTTTAGGAGATATTGGCAGATTTAGCCATTTTGGGGGGTATGAAAATTTATGAAAAGTTCAATTACACCAAGATTTCTCTATGTTCCCGAGGGCCTACAGTTACAACTCCGCTACCAGATTGTAGCAATTCAAAAGTTACGTCGAATGAGCCTATCGACGTATTCCTGCCTATTGTAGTTTAGGAGATATTGGCAGATTTAGCCATTTTGGGGGGTATGAAAATTTATGAAAAGTTCAATTACACCAAGATTTCTCTATGTTCCCGAGGGCCTACAGTTACAACTCCGCTACCAGATTGTAGCAATTCAAAAGTTACGTCGAATGAGCCTATCGACGTATTCCTGCCTATTGTAGTTTAGGAGATATTGGCAGATTTAGCCATTTTGGGGGGTATGAAAATTTATGAAAAGTTCAATTACACCAAGATTTCTCTATGTTCCCGAGGGCCTACAGTTACAACTCCGCTACCAGATTGTAGCAATTCAAAAGTTACGTCGAATGAGCCTATCGACGTATTCCTGCCTATTGTAGTTTAGGAGATATTGGCAGATTTAGCCATTTTGGGGGGTATGAAAATTTATGAAAAGTTCAATTACACCAAGATTTCTCTATGTTCCCGAGGGCCTACAGTTACAACTCCGCTACCAGATTGTAGCAATTCAAAAGTTACGTCGAATGAGCCTATCGACGTATTCCTGCCTATTGTAGTTTAGGAGATATTGGCAGATTTAGCCATTTTGGGGGGTATGAAAATTTATGAAAAGTTCAATTACACCAAGATTTCTCTATGTTCCCGAGGGCCTACAGTTACAACTCCGCTACCAGATTGTAGCAATTCAAAAGTTACGTCGAATGAGCCTATCGACGTATTCCTGCCTATTGTAGTTTAGGAGATATTGGCAGATTTAGCCATTTTGGGGGGTATGAAAATTTATGAAAAGTTCAATTACACCAAGATTTCTCTATGTTCCCGAGGGCCTACAGTTACAACTCCGCTACCAGATTGTAGCAATTCAAAAGTTACGTCGAATGAGCCTATCGACGTATTCCTGCCTATTGTAGTTTAGGAGATATTGGCAGATTTAGCCATTTTGGGGGGTATGAAAATTTATGAAAAGTTCAATTACACCAAGATTTCTCTATGTTCCCGAGGGCCTACAGTTACAACTCCGCTACCAGATTGTAGCAATTCAAAAGTTACGTCGAATGAGCCTATCGACGTATTCCTGCCTATTGTAGTTTAGGAGATATTGGCAGATTTAGCCATTTTGGGGGGTATGAAAATTTATGAAAAGTTCAATTACACCAAGATTTCTCTATGTTCCCGAGGGCCTACAGTTACAACTCCGCTACCAGATTGTAGCAATTCAAAAGTTACGTCGAATGAGCCTATCGACGTATTCCTGCCTATTGTAGTTTAGGAGATATTGGCAGATTTAGCCATTTTGGGGGGTATGAAAATTTATGAAAAGTTCAATTACACCAAGATTTCTCTATGTTCCCGAGGGCCTACAGTTACAACTCCGCTACCAGATTGTAGCAATTCAAAAGTTACGTCGAATGAGCCTATCGACGTATTCCTGCCTATTGTAGTTTAGGAGATATTGGCAGATTTAGCCATTTTGGGGGGTATGAAAATTTATGAAAAGTTCAATTACACCAAGATTTCTCTATGTTCCCGAGGGCCTACAGTTACAACTCCGCTACCAGATTGTAGCAATTCAAAAGTTACGTCGAATGAGCCTATCGACGTATTCCTGCCTATTGTAGTTTAGGAGATATTGGCAGATTTAGCCATTTTGGGGGGTATGAAAATTTATGAAAAGTTCAATTACACCAAGATTTCTCTATGTTCCCGAGGGCCTACAGTTACAACTCCGCTACCAGATTGTAGCAATTCAAAAGTTACGTCGAATGAGCCTATCGACGTATTCCTGCCTATTGTAGTTTAGGAGATATTGGCAGATTTAGCCATTTTGGGGGGTATGAAAATTTATGAAAAGTTCAATTACACCAAGATTTCTCTATGTTCCCGAGGGCCTACAGTTACAACTCCGCTACCAGATTGTAGCAATTCAAAAGTTACGTCGAATGAGCCTATCGACGTATTCCTGCCTATTGTAGTTTAGGAGATATTGGCAGATTTAGCCATTTTGGGGGGTATGAAAATTTATGAAAAGTTCAATTACACCAAGATTTCTCTATGTTCCCGAGGGCCTACAGTTACAACTCCGCTACCAGATTGTAGCAATTCAAAAGTTACGTCGAATGAGCCTATCGACGTATTCCTGCCTATTGTAGTTTAGGAGATATTGGCAGATTTAGCCATTTTGGGGGGTATGAAAATTTATGAAAAGTTCAATTACACCAAGATTTCTCTATGTTCCCGAGGGCCTACAGTTACAACTCCGCTACCAGATTGTAGCAATTCAAAAGTTACGTCGAATGAGCCTATCGACGTATTCCTGCCTATTGTAGTTTAGGAGATATTGGCAGATTTAGCCATTTTGGGGGGTATGAAAATTTATGAAAAGTTCAATTACACCAAGATTTCTCTATGTTCCCGAGGGCCTACAGTTACAACTCCGCTACCAGATTGTAGCAATTCAAAAGTTACGTCGAATGAGCCTATCGACGTATTCCTGCCTATTGTAGTTTAGGAGATATTGGCAGATTTAGCCATTTTGGGGGGTATGAAAATTTATGAAAAGTTCAATTACACCAAGATTTCTCTATGTTCCCGAGGGCCTACAGTTACAACTCCGCTACCAGATTGTAGCAATTCAAAAGTTACGTCGAATGAGCCTATCGACGTATTCCTGCCTATTGTAGTTTAGGAGATATTGGCAGATTTAGCCATTTTGGGGGGTATGAAAATTTATGAAAAGTTCAATTACACCAAGATTTCTCTATGTTCCCGAGGGCCTACAGTTACAACTCCGCTACCAGATTGTAGCAATTCAAAAGTTACGTCGAATGAGCCTATCGACGTATTCCTGCCTATTGTAGTTTAGGAGATATTGGCAGATTTAGCCATTTTGGGGGGTATGAAAATTTATGAAAAGTTCAATTACACCAAGATTTCTCTATGTTCCCGAGGGCCTACAGTTACAACTCCGCTACCAGATTGTAGCAATTCAAAAGTTACGTCGAATGAGCCTATCGACGTATTCCTGCCTATTGTAGTTTAGGAGATATTGGCAGATTTAGCCATTTTGGGGGGTATGAAAATTTATGAAAAGTTCAATTGCACCAAGATTTCTCTATGTTCCCGAGGGCCTACAGTTACAACTCCGCTACCAGATTGTAGCAATTCAAAAGTTACGTCGAATGAGCCTATCGACGTATTCCTGCCTATTGTAGTTTAGGAGATATTGGCAGATTTAGCCATTTTGGGGGGTATGAAAATTTATGAAAAGTTCAATTACACCAAGATTTCTCTATGTTCCCGATGGCCTACAGTTACAACTCCGCTACCAGATTGTAGCAATTCAAAAGTTACGTCGAATGAGCCTATCGACGTATTCCTGCCTATTGTAGTTTAGGAGATATTGGCAGATTTAGCCATTTTGGGGGGTATGAAAATTTATGAAAAGTTCAATTACACCAAGATTTCTCTATGTTCCCGAGGGCCTACAGTTACAACTCCGCTACCAGATTGTAGCAATTCAAAAGTTACGTCGAATGAGCCTATCGACGTATTCCTGCCTATTGTAGTTTGGGAGATATTGGCAGATTTAGCCATTTTGGGGGGTATGAAAATTTATGAAAAGTTCAATTACACCAAGATTTCTCTATGTTCCCGAGGGCCTACAGTTACAACTCCGCTACCAGATTGTAGCAATTCAAAAGTTACGTCGAATGAGCCTATCGACGTATTCCTGCCTATTGTAGTTTAGGAGATATTGACAGATTTAGCCATTTTGGGGGGTATGAAAATTTATGAAAAGTTCAATTACACCAAGATTTCTCTATGTTCCCGAGGGCCTACAGTTACAACTCCGCTACCAGATTGTAGCAATTCAAAAGTTACGTCGAATGAGCCTATCGACGTATTCCTGCCTATTGTAGTTTAGGAGATATTGGCAGATTTAGCCATTTTGGGGGGTATGAAAATTTATGAAAAGTTCAATTACACCAAGATTTCTCTATGTTCCCGAGGGCCTACAGTTACAAATCCGCTACCAGATTGTAGCAATTCAAAGTTACGTCGAATGAGCCTATCGACGTATTCCTGCCTATTGTAGTTTAGGAGACATTGGCAGATTTAGCCATTTTGGGGGGTATGAAAATTTATGAAAAGTTCAATTACACCAAGATTTCTCTATGTTCCCGAGGGCCTACAGTTACAACTCCGCTACCAGATTGTAGCAATTCAAAAGTTACGTCGAATGAGCCTATCGACGTATTCCTGCCTATTGTAGTTTAGGAGATATTGGCAGATTTAGCCATTTTGGGGGGTATGAAAATTTATGAAAAGTTCAATTACACCAAGATTTCTCTATGTTCCCGAGGGCCTACAGTTACAACTCCGCTACCAGATTGTAGCAATTCAAAAGTTACGTCGAATGAGCCTATCGACGTATTCCTGCCTATTGTAGTTTAGGAGATATTGGCAGATTTAGCCATTTTGGGGGGTATGAAATTTATGAAAGTTCAATTACACCAAGATTTCTCTATGTTCCCGAGGGCCTACAGTTACAACTCCGCTACCAGATTGTAGCAATTCAAAAGTTACGTCGAATGAGCCTATCGACGTATTCCTGCCTATTGTAGTTTAGGAGATATTGGCAGATTTAGCCATTTTGGGGGGTATGAAAATTTATGAAAAGTTCAATTACACCAAGATTTCTCTATGTTCCCGAGGGCCTACAGTTACAACTCCGCTACCAGATTGTAGCAATTCAAAAGTTACGTCGAATGAGCCTATCGACGTATTCCTGCCTATTGTAGTTTAGGAGATATTGGCAGATTTAGCCATTTTGGGGGGTATGAAAATTTATGAAAAGTTCAATTACACCAAGATTTCTCTATGTTCCCGAGGGCCTACAGTTACAACTCCGCTACCAGATTGTAGCAATTCAAAAGTTACGTCGAATGAGCCTATCGACGTATTCCTGCCTATTGTAGTTTAGGAGATATTGGCAGATTTAGCCATTTTGAGGGGTATGAAAATTTATGAAAAGTTCAATTACACCAAGATTTCTCTATGTTCCCGAGGGCCTACAGTTACAACTCCGCTACCAGATTGTAGCAATTCAAAAGTTACGTCGAATGAGCCTATCGACGTATTCCTGCCTATTGTAGTTTAGGAGATATTGGAGCAGATTTAGCCATTTTGGGGGGTATGAAAATTTATGAAAAGTTCAATTACACCAAGATTTCTCTATGTTCCCGAGGGCCTACAGTTACAACTCCGCTACCAGATTGTAGGAATTCAAAAGTTACGTCGAATGAGCCTATCGACGTATTCCTGCCTATTGTAGTTTAGGAGATATTGGCAGATTTAGCCATTTTGGGGGGTATGAAAATTTATGAAGAGTTCAATTACACCAAGATTTCTCTATGTTCCCGAGGGCCTACAGTTACAACTCCGCTACCAGTTGTAGCAATTCAAAAGTTACGTCGAATGAGCCTATCGACGTATTCCTGCCTATTGTAGTTTAGGAGATATTGGCAGATTTAGCCATTTTGGGGGGTATGAAAATTTATGAAAAGTTCAATTACACCAAGATTTCTCTATGTTCCCGAGGGCCTACAGTTACAACTCCGCTACCAGATTGTAGCAATTCAAAAGTTACGTCGAATGAGCCTATCGACGTATTCCTGCCTATTGTAGTTTAGGAGATATTGGCAGATTTAGCCATTTTGGGGGGTATGGAAATTTATGAAAAGTTCAATTACACCAAGATTTCTCTATGTTCCCGAGGGCCTACAGTTACAACTCCGCTACCAGATTGTAGCAATTCAAAAGTTACGTCGAATGAGCCTATCGACGTATTCCTGCCTATTGTAGTTTAGGAGATATTGGCAGATTTAGCCATTTTTGGGGTATGAAAATTTATGAAAAGTTCAATTACACCAAGATTTCTCTATGTTCCCGAGGGCCTACAGTTACAACTCCGCTACCAGATTGTAGCAATTCAAAAGTTACGTCGAATGAGCCTATCGACGTATTCCTGCCTATTGTAGTTTAGGAGATATTGGCAGATTTAGCCATTTTGGGGGGTATGAAAATTTATGAAAAGTTCAATTACACCAAGATTTCTCTATGTTCCCGAGGGCCTACAGTTACAACTCCGCTACCAGATTGTAGCAATTCAAAAGTTACGTCGAATGAGCCTATCGACGTATTCCTGCCTATTGTAGTTTAGGAGATATTGGCAGATTTAGCCATTTTGAGGGGTAA
>NW_027648819.1:0-10683 GCF_051294905.1 Botryllus schlosseri | reverse complement strand
AGACTCGTGGTGACTTGTCATGAGACTCGTGGCGACTTGTCATGAGACTCGTGGCGACTTGTCATGAGACTCTTGGCGACTTGTCATGACTCGTGGCGACTTGTCATGAGTCGTGGCGACTTGTCATGACTCGTGGCGACTTGTCATGACTCGTGGCGACTTGTCATGACTCGTGGCGACTTGTCATGACTCGTGGCGACTTGTCATGACTCGTGGCGACTTGTCATGTCTCGTGGCGACTTGTCATGAGACTCGTGGCGACTTGTCATGAGACTCGTGGCGACTTGTCATGAGACTCGTGGCGACTTGTCATGAGACTCGTGGCGACTTGTCATGAGACTCGTGGCGACTTGTCATGAGACTCGTGGCGACTTGTCATGAGACTCGTGGCGACTTGTCATGAGACTCGTGGCGACTTGTCATGAGACTCGTGGCGACTTGTCATGAGACTCGTGGCGACTTGTCATGAGACTCGTGGCGATTTGTCATGACTCGTGGCGACTTGTCATGACTCGTGGCGACTTGTCACGACTCGTGGCGACTTGTCATGACTCGTGGCGACTTGTCATGGCTCGTGGCGACTTGTCATGACTCGTGGCGACTTGTCATGACTCGTGGCGACTTGTCATGACACGTGGCGACTTGTCATGACTCGTGGCGACTTGTCATGACTCGTGGCGACTTGTCATGACACGTGGCGACTTGTCATGACTCGTGGCGACTTGTCATGACTCGTGGCGACTTGTCATGACTCGTGGCGACTTGTCATGTCTCGTGGCGACTTGTCATGAGACTCGTGGCGACTTGTCATGAGACTCGTGGCGACTTGTCATGAGACTCGTGGCGACTTGTCATGAGACTCGTGGCGACTTGTCATGAGACTCGTGGCGACTTGTCATGAGACTCGTGGCGACTTGTCATGAGACTCGTGGCGACTTGTCATGAGACTCGTGGCGACTTGTCATGAGACTCGTGGCGACTTGTCATGAGACTCGTGGCGACTTGTCATGAGACTCGTGGCGACTTGTCATGAGACTCGTGGCGATTTGTCATGACTCGTGGCGACTTGTCATGACTCGTGGCGACTTGTCACGACTCGTGGCGACTTGTCATGACTCGTGGCGACTTGTCATGGCTCGTGGCGACTTGTCATGACTCGTGGCGACTTGTCATGACTCGTGGCGACTTGTCATGACACGTGGCGACTTGTCATGACTCGTGGCGACTTGTCATGACTCGTGGCGACTTGTCATGACACGTGGCGACTTGTCATGACTCGTGGCGACTTGTCATGACTCGTGGCGACTTGTCATGACTCGTGGCGACTTGTCATGGCTCGTGGCGACTTGTCATGACTCGTGGCGACTTGTCATGACTCGTGGCGACTTGTCATGAGACTCGTGGCGACTTGTCATGAGACTCGTGGCGACTTGTCATGAGACTCGTGGCGACTTGTCATGAGACTCGTGGCGACTTGTCATGAGACTCGTGGCGACTTGTCATGACTCGTGGCGACTTGTCATGACTCGTGGCGACTTGTCATGACTCGTGGCGACTTGTCATGACTCGTGGCGACTTGTCATGACTCGTGGCGACTTGTCATGAGACTCGTGGCGACTTGTCATGAGACTCTGGGCGACTTGTCATGAGACTCGTGGCGACTTGTCATGACTCGTGGCGACTTGTTATGAGACTCGTGGCGACTTGTCATGACTCGTGGCGACTTGTCATGGCTCGTGGCGACTTGTCATGACTCGTGGCCACTTGTCATGAGACTCGTGGCGACTTGTCATGAGACTCGTGGCGACTTGTCATGAGACTCGTGGCGACTTGTCATGAGACTCGTGGCGACTTGTCATGAGACTCGTGGCGACTTGTCATGAGACTCGTGGCGACTTGTCATGAGACTCGTGGCGACTTGTCATGAGACTCGTGGCGACTTGTCATGAGACTCGTGGCGACTTGTCATGAGACTCGTGGCAACTTGTCATGAGACTCGTGGCGACTTGTCATGAGACTCGTGGCAACTTGTCATGAGACTCGTGGCGACTTGTCATGAGACTCGTGGCGACTTGTCATGAGACTCGTGGCGACTTGTCATGAGACTCGTGGCGACTTGTCATGAGACTCGTGGCGACTTGTCATGAGACTCGTGGCGACTTGTCATGAGACTCGTGGCGACTTGTCATGAGACTCGTGGCGACTTGTCATGAGACTCGTGGCGACTTGTCATGAGACTCGTGGCGACTTGTCATGAGACTCGTGGCGACTTGTCATGAGACTCGTGGCAACTTGTCATGAGACTCGTGGCGACTTGTCATGAGACTCGTGGCGACTTGTCATGAGACTCGTGGCGACTTGTCATGAGACTCGTGGCGACTTGTCATGAGACTCGTGGCGACTTGTCATGAGACTCGTGGCGACTTGTCATGAGACTCGTGGCGACTTGTCATGAGACTCGTGGCGACTTGTCATGAGACTCGTGGCGACTTGTCATGAGACTCGTGGCGACTTGTCATGAGACTCGTGGCGACTTGTCATGAGACTCGAGGCGACTTGTCATGAGACTCGTGGCGACTTGTCATGAGACTCGTGGCGACTTGTCATGAGACTCGTGGCAACTTGTCATGAGACTCGTGGCGACTTGTCATGAGACTCGTGGTGACTTGTCATGAGACTCGTGGCGACTTGTCATGAGACTCGTGGCGACTTGTCATGACTCGTGGTGACTTGTCATGAGTCGTGGCGACTTGTCATGACTCGTGGCGACTTGTCATGACTCGTGGCGACTTGTCATGACTCGTGGCGACTTGTCATGACTCGTGGCGACTTGTCATGACTCGTGGCGACTTGTCATGACTCGTGGCGACTTGTCATGTCTCGTGGCGACTTGTCATGAGACTCGTGGCGACTTGTCATGAGACTCGTGGCAACTTGTCATGAGACTCGTGGCGACTTGTCATGAGACTCGTGGCGACTTGTCATGAGACTCGTGGCGACTTGTCATGAGACTCGTGGCGACTTGTCATGAGACTCGTGGCGACTTGTCATGAGACTCGTGGCGACTTGTCATGAGACTCGTGGCGACTTGTCATGAGACTCGTGGCGACTTGTCATGAGACTCGTGGCGACTTGTCATGAGACTCGTGGCGACTTGTCATGAGACTCGTGGCAACTTGTCCTGAGACTCGTGGCGACTTGTCATGAGACTCGTGGCGACTTGTCATGAGACTCGTGGCGACTTGTCATGAGACTCGTGGCGACTTGTCATGAGACTCGTGGCGACTTGTCATGAGACTCGTGGCGACTTGTCATGAGACTCGTGGCGACTTGTCATGAGACTCGTGGCGACTTGTCATGAGACTCGTGGCGACTTGTCATGAGACTCGTGGCGACTTGTCATGAGACTCGTGGCGACTTGTCATTAGACTCGTGGCGACTTGTCATTAGACTCGTGGCGACTTGTCATGAGACTCGTGGCGACTTGTCATGAGACTCGTGGCGACTTGTCATGAGACTCGTGGCGACTTGTCATGAGACTCGTGGCGACTTGTCATGAGACTCGTGGCGACTTGTCATGAGACTCGTGGCGACTTGTCATGAGACTCGTGGCGACTTGTCATGAGACTCGTGGCGACTTGTCATGAGACTCGTGGCGACTTGTCATGAGACTCGTGGCGACTTGTCATGAGACTCGTGGCGACTTGTCATGAGACTCGTGGCGACTTGTCATGAGACTCGTGGCGACTTGTCATGAGACTCGTGGCGACTTGTCATGAGACTCGTGGCGACTTGTCATGAGACTCGTGGCGACTTGTCATTAGACTCGTGGCGACTTGTCATTAGACTCGTGGCGACTTGTCATGAGACTCGTGGTGACTTGTCATGAGACTCGTGGCGACTTGTCATGAGACTCGTGGCGACTTGTCATGAGACTCTTGGCGACTTGTCATGACTCGTGGCGACTTGTCATGAGTCGTGGCGACTTGTCATGACTCGTGGCGACTTGTCATGACTCGTGGCGACTTGTCATGACTCGTGGCGACTTGTCATGACTCGTGGCGACTTGTCATGACTCGTGGCGACTTGTCATGTCTCGTGGCGACTTGTCATGAGACTCGTGGCGACTTGTCATGAGACTCGTGGCGACTTGTCATGAGACTCGTGGCGACTTGTCATGAGACTCGTGGCGACTTGTCATGAGACTCGTGGCGACTTGTCATGAGACTCGTGGCGACTTGTCATGAGACTCGTGGCGACTTGTCATGAGACTCGTGGCGACTTGTCATGAGACTCGTGGCGACTTGTCATGAGACTCGTGGCGACTTGTCATGAGACTCGTGGCGACTTGTCATGAGACTCGTGGCGATTTGTCATGACTCGTGGCGACTTGTCATGACTCGTGGCGACTTGTCACGACTCGTGGCGACTTGTCATGACTCGTGGCGACTTGTCATGGCTCGTGGCGACTTGTCATGACTCGTGGCGACTTGTCATGACTCGTGGCGACTTGTCATGACACGTGGCGACTTGTCATGACTCGTGGCGACTTGTCATGACTCGTGGCGACTTGTCATGACACGTGGCGACTTGTCATGACTCGTGGCGACTTGTCATGACTCGTGGCGACTTGTCATGACTCGTGGCGACTTGTCATGTCTCGTGGCGACTTGTCATGAGACTCGTGGCGACTTGTCATGAGACTCGTGGCGACTTGTCATGAGACTCGTGGCGACTTGTCATGAGACTCGTGGCGACTTGTCATGAGACTCGTGGCGACTTGTCATGAGACTCGTGGCGACTTGTCATGAGACTCGTGGCGACTTGTCATGAGACTCGTGGCGACTTGTCATGAGACTCGTGGCGACTTGTCATGAGACTCGTGGCGACTTGTCATGAGACTCGTGGCGACTTGTCATGAGACTCGTGGCGATTTGTCATGACTCGTGGCGACTTGTCATGACTCGTGGCGACTTGTCACGACTCGTGGCGACTTGTCATGACTCGTGGCGACTTGTCATGGCTCGTGGCGACTTGTCATGACTCGTGGCGACTTGTCATGACTCGTGGCGACTTGTCATGACACGTGGCGACTTGTCATGACTCGTGGCGACTTGTCATGACTCGTGGCGACTTGTCATGACACGTGGCGACTTGTCATGACTCGTGGCGACTTGTCATGACTCGTGGCGACTTGTCATGACTCGTGGCGACTTGTCATGGCTCGTGGCGACTTGTCATGACTCGTGGCGACTTGTCATGACTCGTGGCGACTTGTCATGAGACTCGTGGCGACTTGTCATGAGACTCGTGGCGACTTGTCATGAGACTCGTGGCGACTTGTCATGAGACTCGTGGCGACTTGTCATGAGACTCGTGGCGACTTGTCATGACTCGTGGCGACTTGTCATGACTCGTGGCGACTTGTCATGACTCGTGGCGACTTGTCATGACTCGTGGCGACTTGTCATGACTCGTGGCGACTTGTCATGAGACTCGTGGCGACTTGTCATGAGACTCTGGGCGACTTGTCATGAGACTCGTGGCGACTTGTCATGACTCGTGGCGACTTGTTATGAGACTCGTGGCGACTTGTCATGACTCGTGGCGACTTGTCATGGCTCGTGGCGACTTGTCATGACTCGTGGCGACTTGTCATGAGACTCGTGGCGACTTGTCATGAGACTCGTGGCGACTTGTCATGAGACTCGTGGCGACTTGTCATGAGACTCGTGGCGACTTGTCATGAGACTCGTGGCGACTTGTCATGAGACTCGTGGCGACTTGTCATGAGACTCGTGGCGACTTGTCATGAGACTCGTGGCGACTTGTCATGAGACTCGTGGCGACTTGTCATGAGACTCGTGGCGACTTGTCATGAGACTCGTGGCGACTTGTCATGAGACTCGTGGCGACTTGTCATGAGACTCGTGGCGACTTGTCATGAGACTCGTGGCGACTTGTCATGAGACTCGTGGCGACTTGTCATGAGACTCGAGGCGACTTGTCATGAGACTCGTGGCGACTTGTCATGAGACTCGTGGCGACTTGTCATGAGACTCGTGGCAACTTGTCATGAGACTCGTGGCGACTTGTCATGAGACTCGTGGCGACTTGTCATGAGACTCGTGGCGACTTGTCATGAGACTCGTGGCGACTTGTCATGAGACTCGTGGCGACTTGTCATGAGACTCGTGGCGACTTGTCATGAGACTCGTGGCGACTTGTCATGAGACTCGTGGCGACTTGTCATGAGACTCGTGGCAACTTGTCATGAGACTCGTGGCGACTTGTCATGAGACTCGTGGCAACTTGTCATGAGACTCGTGGCGACTTGTCATGAGACTCGTGGCGACTTGTCATGAGACTCGTGGCGACTTGTCATGAGACTCGTGGCGACTTGTCATGAGACTCGTGGCGACTTGTCATGAGACTCGTGGCGACTTGTCATGAGACTCGTGGCGACTTGTCATGAGACTCGTGGCGACTTGTCATGAGACTCGTGGCGACTTGTCATGAGACTCGTGGCGACTTGTCATGAGACTCGTGGCGACTTGTCATGAGACTCGTGGCGACTTGTCATGAGACTCGTGGCGACTTGTCATGAGACTCGTGGCGACTTGTCATGAGACTCGTGGCGACTTGTCATGAGACTCGTGGCGACTTGTCATGAGACTCGTGGCGACTTGTCATGAGACTCGTGGCGACTTGTCATGAGACTCGTGGCGACTTGTCATGAGACTCGTGGCGACTTGTCATGAGACTCGTGGCGACTTGTCATGAGACTCGTGGCGACTTGTCATTAGACTCGTGGCGACTTGTCATGAGACTCGTGGTGACTTGTCATGAGACTCGTGGCGACTTGTCATGAGACTCGTGGCGACTTGTCATGAGACTCTTGGCGACTTGTCATGACTCGTGGTGACTTGTCATGAGTCGTGGCGACTTGTCATGACTCGTGGCGACTTGTCATGACTCGTGGCGACTTGTCATGACTCGTGGCGACTTGTCATGACTCGTGGCGACTTGTCATGACTCGTGGCGACTTGTCATGACTCGTGGCGACTTGTCATGTCTCGTGGCGACTTGTCATGAGACTCGTGGCGACTTGTCATGAGACTCGTGGCGACTTGTCATGAGACTCGTGGCGACTTGTCATGAGACTCGTGGCGACTTGTCATGACTCGTGGCGACTTGTCATGGCTCGTGGCGACTTGTCATGACTCGTGGCGACTTGTCATGACTCGTGGCGACTTGTCATGACACGTGGCGACTTGTCATGACTCGTGGCGACTTGTCATGACTCGTGGCGACTTGTCATGACACGTGGCGACTTGTCATGACTCGTGGCGACTTGTCATGACTCGTGGCGACTTGTCATGACTCGTGGCGACTTGTCATGGCTCGTGGCGACTTGTCATGACTCGTGGCGACTTGTCATGACTCGTGGCGACTTGTCATGAGACTCGTGGCGACTTGTCATGAGACTCGTGGCGACTTGTCATGAGACTCGTGGCGACTTGTCATGAGACTCGTGGCGACTTGTCATGAGACTCGTGGCGACTTGTCATGACTCGTGGCGACTTGTCATGACTCGTGGCGACTTGTCATGACTCGTGGCGACTTGTCATGACTCGTGGCGACTTGTCATGACTCGTGGCGACTTGTCATGAGACTCGTGGCGACTTGTCATGAGACTCTGGGCGACTTGTCATGAGACTCGTGGCGACTTGTCATGACTCGTGGCGACTTGTTATGAGACTCGTGGCGACTTGTCATGACTCGTGGCGACTTGTCATGGCTCGTGGCGACTTGTCATGAGACTCGTGGCGACTTGTCATGAGACTCGTGGCGACTTGTCATGAGACTCGTGGCGACTTGTCATGAGACTCGTGGCGACTTGTCATGAGACTCGTGGCGACTTGTCATGAGACTCGTGGCGACTTGTCATGAGACTCGTGGCGACTTGTCATGAGACTCGTGGCGACTTGTCATGAGACTCGTGGCGACTTGTCATGAGACTCGTGGCGACTTGTCATGAGACTCGTGGCGACTTGTCATGAGACTCGTGGCGACTTGTCATGAGACTCGTGGCGACTTGTCATGAGACTCGTGGCGACTTGTCATGAGACTCGTGGCGACTTGTCATGAGACTCGTGGCGACTTGTCATGAGACTCGTGGCGACTTGTCATGAGACTCGTGGCGACTTGTCATGAGACTCGTGGCGACTTGTCATGAGACTCGTGGCGACTTGTCATGAGACTCGTGGCGACTTGTCATGAGACTCGTGGCGACTTGTCATGAGACTCGTGGCGACTTGTCATGAGACTCGTGGCGACTTGTCATGAGACTCGTGGCGACTTGTCATGAGACTCGTGGCGACTTGTCATGAGACTCGTGGCGACTTGTCATGAGACTCGTGGCGACTTGTCATGAGACTCGTGGCGACTTGTCATGAGACTCGTGGCGACTTGTCATGAGACTCGTGGCGACTTGTCATGAGACTCGTGGCGACTTGTCATGAGACTCGTGGCGACTTGTCATGAGACTCGTGGCGACTTGTCATGAGACTCGTGGCGACTTGTCATGAGACTCGTGGCGACTTGTCATGAGACTCGTGGCGACTTGTCATGAGACTCGTGGCGACTTGTCATGAGACTCGTGGCGACTTGTCATGAGACTCGTGGCGACTTGTCATGAGACTCGTGGCGACTTGTCATGAGACTCGTGGCGACTTGTCATGAGACTCGTGGCGACTTGTCATGAGACTCGTGGCGACTTGTCATGAGACTCGTGGCGACTTGTCATGAGACTCGTGGCGACTTGTCATGAGACTCGTGGCGACTTGTCATGAGACTCGTGGCGACTTGTCATGAGACTCGTGGCGACTTGTCATGAGACTCGTGGCGACTTGTCATGAGACTCGTGGCGACTTGTCATGAGACTCGTGGCGACTTGTCATGAGACTCGTGGCGACTTGTCATGAGACTCGTGGCGACTTGTCATGAGACTCGTGGCGACTTGTCATGAGACTCGTGGCGACTTGTCATGAGACTCGTGGCGACTTGTCATGAGACTCGTGGCGACTTGTCATGAGACTCGTGGCGACTTGTCATGAGACTCGTGGCGACTTGTCATGAGACTCGTGGCGACTTGTCATGAGACTCGTGGCGACTTGTCATGAGACTCGTGGCGACTTGTCATGAGACTCGTGGCGACTTGTCATGAGACTCGTGGCGACTTGTCATGAGACTCGTGGCGACTTGTCATGAGACTCGTGGCGACTTGTCATGAGACTCGTGGCGACTTGTCATGAGACTCGTGGCGACTTGTCATGAGACTCGTGGCGACTTGTCATGAGACTCGTGGCGACTTGTCATGAGACTCGTGGCGACTTGTCATGAGACTCGTGGCGACTTGTCATGAGACTCGTGGCGACTTGTCATGAGACTCGTGGCGACTTGTCATGAGACTCGTGGCGACTTGTCATGAGACTCGTGGCGACTTGTCATGAGACTCGTGGCGACTTGTCATGAGACTCGTGGCGACTTGTCATGAGACTCGTGGCGACTTGTCATGAGACTCGTGGCGACTTGTCATGAGACTCGTGGCGACTTGTCATGAGACTCGTGGCGACTTGTCATGAGACTCGTGGCGACTTGTCATGAGACTCGTGGCGACTTGTCATGAGACTCGTGGCGACTTGTCATGAGACTCGTGGCGACTTGTCATGAGACTCGTGGCGACTTGTCATGAGACTCGTGGCGACTTGTCATGAGACTCGTGGCGACTTGTCATGAGACTCGTGGCGACTTGTCATGAGACTCGTGGCGACTTGTCATGAGACTCGTGGCGACTTGTCATGAGACTCGTGGCGACTTGTCATGAGACTCGTGGCGACTTGTCATGACTCGTGGCGACTTGTCATGAGCTCGTGGCGACTTGTCATGACTCGTGGCGACTTGTCATGAGACTCGTGGCGACTTGTCATGAGACTCGTGGCGACTTGTCATGAGACTCGTGGCGACTTGTCATGAGACTCGTGGCGACTTGTCATGAGACTCGTGGCGACTTGTCATGAGACTCGTGGCGACTTGTCATGAGACTCGTGGCGACTTGTCATGAGACTCGTGGCGACTTGTCATGAGACTCGTGGCGACTTGTCATGAGACTCGTGGCGACTTGTCATGAGACTCGTGGCGACTTGTCATGAGACTCGTGGCGACTTGTCATGAGACTCGTGGCGACTTGTCATGAGACTCGTGGCGACTTGTCATGAGACTCGTGGCGACTTGTCATGAGACTCGTGGCGACTTGTCATGAGACTCGTGGCGACTTGTCATGAGACTCGTGGCGACTTGTCATGAGACTCGTGGCGACTTGTCATGAGACTCGTGGCGACTTGTCATGAGACTCGTGGCGACTTGTCATGAGACTCGTGGCGACTTGTCATGAGACTCGTGGCGACTTGTCATGAGACTCGTGGCGACTTGTCATGAGACTCGTGGCGACTTGTCATGAGACTCGTGGCGACTTGTCATGAGACTCGTGGCGACTTGTCATGAGACTCGTGGCGACTTGTCATGAGACTCGTGGCGACTTGTCATGAGACTCGTGGCGACTTGTCATGAGACTCGTGGCGACTTGTCATGAGACTCGTGGCGACTTGTCATGAGACTCGT
>NW_027648818.1:0-11651 GCF_051294905.1 Botryllus schlosseri | reverse complement strand
ATTGGGAGTTCGCATGGTTGAAAATCAAATATTATTTCTTGACCCTAGAGGATTCTTTATATCCAATGGTAATCTTCCGACGCCCTACGTTCCACTTTTCAGTGAGTACTTAAAGAGTCGACTAGAAAAACACTATCTCACGAAAAATGCTAATATTAGGCTGGATTGGGATAGATTCGACCAAATGGTATATGTCTCCTTTAGTGCAACGGAACATTCGCCTGTGTATGACAGAACTTACGCGTTGTATACTCCTATTGACAAATGGGGACTCTTCAATGAAACACATTCAGGTTTCTTCCCTATTCGCATTAACGCAGGTCGGCGGCTAGGTTTACATTTCGGTGTGGCGTTGAATGATAGGCGGGTGCGAATCTTTAGCAGACGGGGCTTTAGGGAATGGCTTACACAAGACGGTACTAGCAATTTGTATCGGCCTGTGAATCCTATGCCTTCGAATTTTAAAGCAAATGAAACTGGTTGGATAATGGCGGCAACGGCTAGAGTCTCGACGGTACAAGAGAAAAATGCAGAAGGTATGCAAGGAGGTATTGCAGGGTATTATGATTACAACGGTATGGCCAGTGTGGAAGCCAACCTGACAGGACTCGATGCAACTATTCGCGTTGGCTTATTTCGGCTGTTCCCTGAACTGGCTGTGGATTTTGTTGCCGAGGTACAAGATTTAGTTGTGGGTTCTGTTAGGAGTCGTATTAAGGGTTCAGATTTAGACGAAGATTGGAATATCCTTTCTGTAGACGAGGACTGGAATCAAGGCGGAGATACAGAGGACTACGGTAATACTTCTGTTGATAATATAAATTACGATGTTAGGCTGATTGCAACTAACGACGGTAGAACAGGATTCAATAGCGAGATACCAGCTATGCACCATTACCAAGAGGGTCAAAGGTATTACACTTGCACAGTGACAGGTGTTTGGCATATGGTAGAAGTAAGAGCAGAGACGCGCGGAGACTATTTCCACGTCAATTATATAGCGCTAGACGGAATCAAAGCTGGAAGGATTTTATAGATGGCACGAGTTGTACAGATTGCTGGCGGGATTCGCACTCAACAAGATCAATATCTAGGTGCTGAAAGAGAGATAACAGCAGTTACTAATAGTCATGAATTAAGACTCCATGATGGTATTTTAACTGGCGGTTATCGAATCCTGTCTATGGGACAAAACGATACTAGATATCATACGATTAATGAAGAATTGAATGGAATCATAAGACTCAAGACTGCGGATGAACTTGGTTTTGTTGTTCGTAATGGTGTAGGCAGTTATGTGACTCGAAATCTAGCGGGACACGAAGATAATATCTATATTGTGGACTCTAACGGCGGAGGAGTCTCTGCTGATGTTACGATAGCATTGAGGCCAATCATTGCATCAGATCATGAGTTCACAGGCAATATCACATTTTCTCAAGGTTTGTCGGGGAATCTTACAGGTAACGTTACAGGGAATTTAGAAGGAAATGTTACTGGAGATTTAGAAGGAAATGTTACAGGAAATGTTGAAGGTAATCTAACTGGTAATGCTGAGGGACAACATTCAGGACTCTTTACAGGGCATTTAAATGTGCAAGGATTTACGGTGGCTTTCGATGATGGCCAGATTCCTTTTGCTGCTGTGGCAGGTGCAATGTCCGCTGATGCATCTATATGGTTGTCAGGTATGGGCGGAATGTGGTTTGGTGGAGTGGATAATATTCCCGCTGGATTCGCTTTATGTGACGGAACAAATGGAACTCCGAATCTAATTGACCATTTTATTGTAGGCGGCGGCGGGACTTACGCGCACGGCACTACAGGAGGAAGCACGACTCATAACCACGGGGCAGCCTTTGATTCTAGTGGTGGAGGCACACATAACCACGAAGGTACTGTCGGAGGGACGGCGTTGACAACAGCTCACATGGCAGAGCATGCGCATGATGGCGGGTCGAGTCACGACAACAACACAATTGCAGTTTCGGGGATAACTCCTAAGGCAGCTAATTCTGTTGGAGGAGGTCGGGGTGACACTCGCGGTGGAGCGAGTCCAGGCTATTCGTATCCAACTAAAACGGCGGGTCAAGGTCTTCCTCATGATCATCCGATAGTTATTGATTCTGACGGAGCGCACACGCACGAAATAACGGTTCCATCTGGACCAAACTTACCTCCGTATTATGCGGTCGTATTTATCATGAAATTATAATAAGAAAGGATTCGCTCATGGCTATATGGGGCGCACTAATTCAGGCTGGCGGAGCTTTAGCGGGAAAGCTGCTAGGAGGAAGTGGTAAAAATAAAGAGACAGCGAAGAAAGATGAAACGACAACTTCGTCTAGCTCAGGAAGTCAGACTCGCGATGGCTCAATAAACAAAACTGGAATACAGAGTCAGACAGGCACTAGTAGTTCGAGTCGAACGAACACAGGAAGCCAAAATCAAAGGGGTTCTAGTAGCTCTTCGGGGAGTCAATCAGGCTCCAGTAATTCGGCTGCGAGGTATTTGTCTGAAAATGCACAAAATCAAGCAGAGAATCTTTTTGCTGGATCAAATGCAGGATCGCAGATTGGGTTAGATCAACTTCTCTCATTGAGCCAGACAGCGAATAACCGTGTTGGAAGCTTTGATACTGCGGCGTATGTAGATAATGCTTTGCAACGAGGTAAACAAGATTATGCAGATCAAGTTAAGCCGAGTCTTAATATATTCGCAAATAACACTGGAGGCTCCAGCGGCACTAATTCTATGGCAGCTATTTTAGAACAGCAAGCTTTGGGTAGATTTGCTACGAATCAAGGCACTATTGCAAATGAAGCAGCCACGACAGCGGAAAATATTAAAATGAAGCAACTGAGTCAGGCCCTTCAAGCTTCTCAAGGTCTAACTAATGCTGGGTTGCCGTTTGCTGATATTCTCAAAGGCGCAACACAAACACAATCAGGCAGTAATAATGTCAATACAGCAGGGAATCAAACTAATAACCAAACAAGCGATTCCACAAGTAATGCTAGTCAAAACAATGCAAGCCAGAATCAAGTAATCAACAATGAACTGATTACCGAGTTGATGAAAGTACTAACGAGTCAGAAGGGTACTTCCAGAACCAAAGGCACGAGTGAATCGACTGGATCAAGCAAATCCCCAACTGATTTTTCTGGAGCAATTCAACCTATCACTGACTACTTAACAAACGCTAATTAAGGAGCAATCCCCGTGGCCAATGAAATAACAAAGAATCCACTCAGAAAGAAAACTGAAACTCCAATAGCAACTTACACTAAGATAAATAATGTTGAAGCTGCTATTGGCGCGGGAATCAATGAACAGTTGAAAAATATAACTAAAACAACAGATAAACAAGTGACTAACGCGAGTAAACGAGTCGAGAATGCAGCTGAACAAGTAACTGTTTTTCAAAGACTTCAGGAAGAAAACAATGCGGCTACTAGTGATGCCGCAGTTAGACGTAAGATGCTTTTAGATCGTCGAAATGAGAATCAAAGGAATCTTCAAGAGTATGAAGATGACACTATAATAGGACGGCTGTTTAACGGAAGTAACTATAACCCGAATCAGAATCGTAGAGCTATGAAGGAAATAGACGAAGCGATTTTAGCAGAGGATAGAGCAGAGAACATGAGAACTCGTTCTATGGAGCAAGCTTCCGTTATTGCTCAGCGTAAAGGACAAGCAGAGGAGTTGCACTTAAAAGCTACAGAGTTAGAATCACAAGCTCTTATGCAGGGCGGCGCAGCGAAACTAGAATTGCTGTCAAAGCAAAATCAATTATTGTATAAAAATCTCTCGACTAGTATGCAGGCAGGGAATCAAAGAAATCTACAATTGAAAAGCTTAGTTAGTGGTATGGACATAGACACACTGACAGATGCTTATGAAGCTTCCAAAACTCAAGGATTCGTGGAAATAGGCGGCATACCTATTCCGTCTGGAAACCTGCAAGAAGAAATGCTACGTAAGCAGAAAATGAATTTGGCTGTGCAGGATGCGCAATTAGGGAATCAATTAAAGAATCATGAAAATGGTGTTAAGATTCAGGAGTATCGAATAGACAAATTAATAGAGTTTGCTTCCTTAGATGAGTTGAATCAAGCCGCTGGAACAGGTGTCTTGGCGGGAGTTGAGATAGGGACAGAAAGAGCCAATACTGGATTAGCCGCTAGATTAAAGATTGAGTCAGAACAGGCTGCTATTTTCTCCAGAAATCCTCAAGGGGCTTTGGTAGTCGAGCATTAAAGCAAACGACAGAGGACGCTGAATTTCTAATTAAGGCTTCTAGAGGCGACAAAAGAGTCGCTGCTATCATTGGAAATCTATCATCCATGGGAAGGGCAGTTGAAGGGCGAAAGCATGCAATGGAATCCATGGGTCAAGTGTTTAGTATGACAGGCAGGGAAACAGGCCAAGTTAATGAGATGGTTAAGCAGGCTAAAATTGATAAAGAAAAATTCATTACCAAAATGGTCGAATATTCGAACGATAAAGAGACTCAAGGAGTCCGCAGAGCTTGGCTAGAGCGCGGTAGCATAGCTGCTAACGATGCAACGCGAGAACTTATGAAGGGATTAGTTAACGGAGATTTTGCGGATTCATCCTCCGAGTTCAGTAATCGAATCCTGGGTGTAGTTGGAAAAGAGATTGAAGCTTGGGCCAAGAAAGAGGGAGTAGATTTGAATGTTCCTGCGGAAGCTAATGACGGCGGTAAATTGAGTCCTGAACGTATGCAAGCAGTAGTAAATTCGGCTTTACTTTCAATGCAAAAGGCAGGTTCAAAATTCGCCCAACCTCAAATCATGAAACAGATTTTGCACAAAGCCTACAAGCAGTTGAGTCCTGTTGCGATAGATAAAGCAATGTTGACTGCTGCGGTTAGTGGTATCAGTGACCCGAATAAAAAGAGACAATATGCTCATGTAGTGCAACAGGCATTTAAGTATGGGGAAGAACAAGCTCGTAGACTCGAAAACACTGAAGGATATAAAGGAAAAGGAAGCGAATTAGAACATATAGCGGTTCAAAAGTCGTTGCAGTATATGGAGTCCAAAGGAATAAAAGATTCATTCCTTGCATCGCTAACGCGGGATAATGTTAACCAAGCTGTGATCGAAGCCACTAAAGGGGATGAAGCTGATTTTCTATCTTACTTGGTGGGGCAAACTGGTATTAACACGGGAGTCCGAGCGGAAACGCAAAAAGAAGCTGACATGTATTTAGCTATGGATAGGGCTGTTAATGAGGATAGAGTTGTTAGGTTTAGTGATATGATTGAGCGATTCAAAGACCCGGAGAAACGGCAAGATGCATTTGCTAGGGCAGCAGCTATACACGCGAGTCCCAATGAGGCGGAACGAGAAGCATTGTTTGATTTAATTAGGCAGCGCGAAGACGGCGAAACGGCGGAAGGCTTCATCAAGAGAATAATAGCTACAGATCAGTTGTTTAAAGACAATCCGCGATTGAGTAAAGCCTTCATGGAGGGAGTCAATAATGTAACGTCAGTAGCCGGAGAGAAATATGATTTAGTTATGAAGGCTATGCGAGACGTTGACAGAACAGCGCGTGAAATTAAGTATGGAAAAGCTGTAGGGCAGTTGGATTCCCGTGGAATCTATGAAGATGAATTAAGTAGACACGAATAGGAAATAAAAATGGCTTACCGAAGTTCAAATACAGGCGAAGAAGAGAGACCACTAGGCGAGGAGGAGTCGGTCCCAGTCGGGCACAATTCACCTACGACTGGTAATATATTTCAACACGTTGGCGGTACGTTATTGCGAACAGCAGACACTATTGGGGCTTCTGTAGGAGTCACGGACAAAGATGATTTAGTCAATGCAGTGTTGGGAGAAAATACTGAAGGTGCTAACTTCATGAAAGCTAACGAGCAAGGTCATGATTTTGTTGGCGGCTTGGGTTTGGCTGTTGCATCTGTGATTCCTGGAACTGCTGTTGCTACGAGAGGAACAGGCGCTGCTGTTAAAGCATTACAAGGAACTCGCATCGGCTCTGTTGCAGCTAAATATACGATTCCACAAGCACGTCTTACCAAGATTTATGAGGAGATGGCTAGGCGCGGAGCTAAAGCTGGTCTTGACGGCGGCCAATTAATGACTCATAAAACAGCGTTACTAGGTGGAACGAGCAAGAAATCTATTGGAGGATTCGCAACCACTATTAAAAGGAAAGGAATGGCTCGAGGTGCTGGCATTGGCTTAGCCTCCGAAGGACTCCTGTATGCAGTACAGAATGAAAATAAAGCTCTATATTCAGACGAACTAGCGACTAATCTAGCTTGGGCTGGTGTCGGTATTGCTGTTCCTGCTTTGATGGAACGTGTGGCATCAGCTTCTGGGATTCTCAAATTTAACGCTTCTGGCGAATTGGGGAGATTGCACAGTAAAGCAGTTCACCAAGGATTCGATGTACTAACTGAAGCTGAAGTATTGGCGATAGGAAAAGCAGGGGAAACCGTTAGAGGGGGAGTCGGAACTATCACAGACGAAATTACGTATAATTTGGTTGGGGCTAGTGCCAAGACAGCGAGCAAGGAAGGGCCACAAACTCTAAAGGACAGCAGAAACGCCGCAGCTTTAAGCAATGAAGAAGCTGCGATGGATTCGTTGAATACTGTTTTAAGCCGTGGCGTGGCTGGCATTGACGGCAGTAGCGTAAAGTATATTAAAGGAGATGCGTTTTCTGATACACTAAGAGAGCATTTGAAAGCAGAACCCGCAGCGCTCTATGGTACTGAATGGGTAGGAGCTATTCCGTCCAATTCAACAGCACTAGATTTATCAAGAGTCAAGAGAGAGAATTTAAAATCAGCGCATGCAGAAGCTACTAAAATACGTAAAAGACCCCAAAGCGTCAAAAGAGCAAAGAAGAATCGCCGAAAATACCATAGCCCGTTCGCAGTTTGAATTAAAAAGCACTGAAGATATGGTGCTGTTCAACGGAGAAAAAGTTCCTGTTGACGATTATAGTATGATTCAAATGGCTCCTAGTGTGCAGGTACAAAAAGAACGCAAACTGGGTAACATGTGGCAAAGCAGTGCAACTGATGTGGACGGCAACAAGTTATCGGGTGTTGTCCGTTTGGGAGATGAAGCCGAAATCGTTCTTGAGGGAAATGCCAAGTTATCAAGTTTAAAAGCAGACGACACGCAAGGATTCAGAACAGCACAAGCCATTTTCCAAGGACAAGAAACTATAGCTAACCGTTTAGTTAAGACGGGTGACAAAGTATTTAGGTTGCCTAAGAATCCTAACAGGTGGCAGTTGGATATGGCAGAGCGTATTATTGAACTAAGTGACGAGTCTAGGGTGGTATTCCCTAAAGGTATGACGCGAGATAGTGCGGTGCTTGAATCCTTGGCTCAGAAATACGACGAAATAAATAAAGGCAAAGGTATTTTGAATGCTCGGACTCGTCTTACTGACGTGAGAGATATTTCTATAACCTTCCGCCAACAAGAACTGCCGAACAAATTCTTGCAAACGGCAACACATACATTGATGACTTATTCAAAGGAGTGACAAATGGCGACGACATACGAAAACTTAATAGCGGAGACCTCCGAGCTGATGCGGCGGCTTACCGCAGACGTGGAGAATCTAGAGGACAAGGAACATCCCAAAATCCCAATGGACCCAGTGGAACACTTTCGGACTCTGGCAGACATGACGACCGAATTACAGGAACCAGTCTTGGTGGCGGAACAACCATCGGAGGAAAATCCAAACCTCCAGTCTTTTTTACGCAGAGGAATCTCAGCCCTCAACAATTTACGAAACCACAACTAGAGCGGCGTTTGGCTAATGAAGTTGTAGATATGTATTCAATTATGACGAATCCTAAAAACAACTCAATGGCTGGCGCGGTTATGAAAGACGTATTTGGAAGTCTAGATCACCAAGCTGCTGTTAAAGTCAACGATTTATCAGACACTACAATGCGAAACAAGTTTGTGCAAAATACAGCAACACAAGACATGCTGAATCGCAATAATCCTGTAATGGAATCTGTTGTTCGTATCCGAGATCAAATAACCAGGAAATTCGAGGGTAAATTTAAGCAGGATTTGGATGTTAACGGAATCAAAGATATCACAGCAAAGCTAGGAACCAACAAACATAGAGCATCTGCGCAGTTATTGAATCAAGCTTATACATCCTTATCCTCTGGATTTGAGACAGGGAGTAAATTAAAATCATTAGGCAATGGTAAGTTTGGTATTCCTTTAATAGACAATGCAGCGAATCGTAAATTGTGGGCAGAAAAGTATGACGGTCAGATGTTGCCCGATGATGCTATGCTGCCTTTGAGTGACTCGATTAAACCTGCGGTTCTGGATGAAGTGGGTGCGGAGTTCCTAAGCAAAATGCAACGGATGACTGATTTTGTCTTGAACGAACAAAATACGATGTTGAAGGCTAAAGGCAGAAATGCTATGACTCGTAAACCGTTCTATGCTGTCCCTGAGCATCATGCAGGTAAACATGTGGGATACATTATTGATGTCAATACGAATAACACTAGATTCAAAGTTGTTGCTAATTCAGAAGAAGACCTTGCAAGACAGAAAGATATTTTGTTAAAGGATAAAGGTTCTTTCCTTGGTTCGGGTAGAGGCATCTTTAGGACTCAGACAGAAATAGAAAAGCATTTATCTGTATGGTCTGATACAGGACCAACGGGCATGTTTGACCCTAAGTTAGCTACCGTTCACGCAGGGAAGAAGGGCAAAGGCGGTTCTCTGTCTGCTTTTGCCTCCTCTACTACATGGGGAGATCAAATTAATGGTCTACAGTCTATGTACAAAAAGTTGGGGGATGACGTAATGGAATTAACTTTCATGCCTCAATTGAAGATGTCTGTACATGGCAAGAATACCTTGAATCGTTCCAAGAAATCAAATGCATTCGGCGGCAAAGAAGTTGGGGATAAGACGATCTATGATTCTTATATTGATGCTATTAGAGGTAGACAGAGCATTAACCATGAAGCATCTAAATTAGGCAATATCTATAGAAGCTCTGAAAGATTCGTTGATAGTGGGTTAGCCGATCTTTCCGAGCGTTTGTTCAGGTGGGAGATGAATCCGTTAAGTGGTACTAGGGCAGCTAAGAAGGAGTTTGAATATCTAACTAAAGAGATAGGTCAGTACATGCCTTTCAACGATGTAGATGATTTCATTGCGGCTAAAATTGGAAGTAGAAAGGTTATCACGAGTCGAGCTATTGTACAGAAAATGAACTATTTGACTGCTTCCATGATGCTTCGTTGGGGTGAGATGGCTCATCCGATTTTGAATATGGCTGGGTATGGTGGCGAGTCTTCCAGGTGTCACTAAATGGATGACACCTAATCTGACGAAACAGCAGAACAGTTTGCTAAACGAGTCGGGATGTCTGCTGATATGTTCGGAGAGGGAGACAATAAAATTGCAGTTCCTTCTATGTATAAATTGTTACGCAATGCATCTAAGAAAATGTGGAAGAAAGATTCGCATCCTGATTGGGATTATATGACTTCGCATGCTTATACCGTCACAAGATGCAGCTGAGTTTAATAAAATAATTTCCGCTATGGATGGTAAAACTGGAGTCGGCAAATTCCTTGAGAAAGCCGATAAGCATTTGAGCTATCTTTCGGATTCGTCTGAAGAATTTACAAGAACATATACTCACTTTGTTGGACTCGAAATAGCAGAAGGTATGGGTATGATTGATAGAGCGTCAAAACATGCGTTTGCTCATTCATTTGCTAATTCAAATATAGCTAATTATAGTCCTTTGAATCGTCCCGCAGTGTTCCAAGGAACAGTAGGAGCGCCTATTGGGCTATTCCAAAGCTTTGCACAGCAATGGTATGGTAACATGTATAAGTATATAGAGAATCGAGCGTACAAGAATATGGCTGTTTCTATGTCCATGCAGTACGGTATGTTTGGCGCTGTGACATTGCCAGGATTCGCTGCTGCTAATCAAATGTCCAATTGGCTTGCTGAGGGAGAGAACAATATATATGATAACATGTATCAAAACTTTGGACAAGAGTTTGGCGATGTTGTGACCAGTGGAGTGCTATCGAATCTTCCTAAACTATTTGGTGGTGATGGCGTAGCTCTCTACACTCGCGGTGACATGACACCTAGGATTCCTGGAACAAGTCCCCCTCCAGGCGTTCAGTTAGTTAAGGATGTCTATAAAGGACTCGATGCTGCTATTGATTTATTCAAAAAAGGTCATCCTGAAATACAAGCAGGGGAAGTTTTGCAGGTGTTTAATCATGCTATATCGAATCGTCCTATAAGTGGCCTTCTGCAATTGCTTGATGGCGAGGTTGTAGACAGAAAAGGTAATATGATTCGAGATCTGCAATGGAACTCCATGGAAGCTGCTTATAAAATTATGGGTCTTGCTAGTCTGGAGGAAGCAAAGCAGAAAGAAGCTATGTGGATGAACCAAACGCAGAATCAATACAGAATCGCACAGAGAGCTAGACTGAAACGAGGTGCGCGAGAGGCATTAAGAGAAGGCAATTATGACGCGTTAGGTAGTATAATTCAGAGTCATCTAGAGACTGGAGGCGACCCTTCCGCAGTGCCAAATTTAATAGAGGACTTGATTATTGAATCAGGTACAACGCTACAAGAGCAGCAATTACTGAGATTTTCTAGGAAATTATCGAAATATGCGCCTGAAGCTCAAAGGCTGCTAAACGCGGGAACGATTCTTGGAGGAGGAGAAACAGAATAGGCTATTGGGGTTTACCTTTGTTCCCTGATAGTTTGATAAGGGGGAGTTGCCAGGACTCCCCCTTATCTCTTTATTCAATAGAGAAATAAGAATAACGAAGCTACAATTGTTGGAGTTATCCAATCCCACCATTCCATGACCTTGTACCAAGGAAGTGAATCCATATGCATCTGATAAGCTTCATTGAATGTGCTTTGTCCCTCTTTATATGCGGTCTTGATTCTTTTACGCTCCGTACTATCAAACCTAATGCAATGAGTTATCTCTCTAGCCAAGTAACCACCTATCATAGCCCACGAAACAAATTCGCCTACTAGAGTTGAATAAATAAAGCCAAGATAACATGCAAGGGCTGCTAAGAGTCCATGGTGAAGGCCGAAAGGCTTTAGATATTTTTGAATAAAATCTTCCATTATTCAATCTCCCCTAGAGTCCGTAGCACCTCTCTATAATATTTTAATTGAAGAAAACAATCACAGAGCGGATCATGTGCTATGTGACCCCTTGGTTTCTCGATACTACGATAATCGATTCTATGAAACTTAAGCAAACTACGCAAATCCATTACTTCAAAATAATGCCAAGCAGGTTTTATGTTTGTCGCTTTCATTAAATGAGTCAGTTGATCCACATCCATTGAACCTTGCGACATTAAAGTAAATTCACCTTTATTTAGCATAGCGGCTTGCTTATGATTGAGATGTAATCATTGACTCTATGAAGCCAGTCAACAAGACTATCGTAGCTGCCGTATTCAAAAGTAGAAACACGTTTCAATGCTTCGGGTTCTTGCTGAAACCACCATTGAATTGTTGTGGGGTCTACCGTGCAACCTAGATTCATTTGAGCGTCAACAGGCAAAT
>NW_027648817.1:0-12413 GCF_051294905.1 Botryllus schlosseri | reverse complement strand
CTTAGAGAGATATTGGCAAACTTTGACATTTTTGGGGGTATGAAATTTACCAAGATTTCTCTATGTTCCCGAAGGCCTAGAACAGTGGTTCTCAACCTTTTTGACCCGCGGACTCTTCTCAGGCTCGTCTATATATCCGCGGACTCAAGCTTTATATTAACGAAAAGTAGGTTTTTTGATTTCTCTCCAAGAGAGTGTAATACGGTATCAACAAAAAAGCAAGCACTGGTTTTCACTCAACCCACACTTAATGAGAGCTTTGTCCTTGATCTTGCTGGAGAAGTTTATCGAATTCCGACATTATGGTTGTCAATGTAGGCCTACATCTGATGTCATCTACCGGTTGAAGTCTATTGCTATACTTCTTTTGTTCAACTTCAGAGTTGAAATGCCAGATTCACACAGGTAGGCTATGTGGCCGGAAACAGCAAAAGAGCTGTTGCAGCTTGTTAGCAAAGATCTGAAAGACTATGCTCCATCGACTGCACATTTGGCCAAAATTGAGTCAAGGAAGCCTTTTTAAACTTATTGTCATTCGACATCTATCGGCTTGCAATTCAAGCAACTGTTCAGTAACGCAGTCCATATCTCGAGTTCTACTTATAATAGACAACTATAGGTTGTTTCTGTGATTAGCACATGTCCCTACGATTTATCAATATCCAAATAACGTCTGTAAGTGAACAAGTCGCAATAATCAATTATCAATACTCAGCGTATATCGCGCCGGAAACGCGAGCAATGTGACTACGTGCAGGACCGTAACAATACTTCGTCACCCCCTCCTCCCCGAACAAAATGTTGGTCTTGGGCCCCCTCAGGGTGATAAGCTGTGCACGTGCGCAAATGCGCAGTGCTGACACGGTCTCTGCGCACAAAAAATCCGAAGTGATGACCTTTTTTTTGTCGTTACGCACTGTTGTCCAAGGGTCTGCGCAGTAAGTTGGTGAGTGTGCGCAGACACGTCAAAAATTCGAGGGAACATTGTTTATGACCTTATGACAATTTTAAAAATAGGCTACCTCGGACATAAATGTAGGGCATTTTGAAAAATTCCAGTTGGCGATAATAGGGGTTTATACCTGGCATGTTTGGTATCAAACCAGGAAGATGCTACAGATGTGCAAAGCATACCCGTTTTGCCTGCGATACTTGCAGCCAACTGGTTTGCCCAAGACGCAGAAAATCTCAGAAGAACGAATATTGCTTGGAATGCTGATCAATTTGTTGTAGTGCTGTTTTGTAGTGCTGTTTCGTTGTTCTTACGTTTGAAATATACGTGACGAAACATCGCTTATTAAGGTATCTCTAATAATGCTTTCAGAACTATATTCACTGCAGTATAATTTATTAACTTGGAGGCATTTCGTATGCCCCTTATCAACAAGAGTTACCGGCACGATAAGAAGCATATAGTAAGAACGAAATCCAAATTGCCAAAATTTGACGTAACAATGCAATAATAAAAAAGAACGGTAGCTGGCCAAAGTCAGCTGTACCGGTACTCCGGTTGTCATAATAAAGGGATAAGGGAGAATCAAATTATACAATACACAGAATACGTTACACAGACAATTAGCGGTATATATTAATGGAATATTTAAAGATTGTATACTAACTCTTTGTCATGGTGCCGTTAATTCTTGATATGGGAAACCCGAAAAGCCGCCGAGGTAATAAATTCTACTGCAATGAATGTAGCTCTGAAAGCACTATCCAAGTTGAGTATCGCCAGTTACATATCTGAGGTATATATGCATTTTTTATGACAGCTATTAAGGTTACTAACATTTCAAAATAGGTATTTTGCGAATCCCTCAGCCTAATTCTCAAATCGGAATTTGACGAAACCGGACCAGGACGGGGCTCATTCACTTTCGGACCAAAAATCTATTTTCTCCGTAAGGCTGCAATGACTTTGGTCCGAAAGTGAACGAGCCCCGTAGGTCTGTCAATTACATGTTCCGAAATCATATCGGAAGTGGAAGAAAAAGTTGAAAATTTTGATATTTTCGTGGATTTTCGACTGTTCAATCTAAAACTAAGTCCGCAGACCCCTAAATTAGGATCCATGATCGTTTCTTAAGGTCTTACCGATATAAAATTACGTAAAATGTTAAATTCACTATGAGACTGGCGTCGTTCCATTGAAAAACATGAGGAAATAACAGGTTGACAATCTGTCAACGTGTGTGCCGAGCCGATTATGTTACTTAAAATTTCTGTGCTCGCGGACTCACCAACGACCATCCGCGGACTCAAATGAGTCCGCGGACTCGGGGTTGAGAAACACTGGTTTAGGAGATATTGGCAGATATAGACATTTTTTGGGGTATGAAATTTACCAAGATTTCTCTATGTTCCCGAAGGCCTAGAACTACAATTCCGGTATCAGAGTGTCTAACTTTGAAAGTTACATCGATTGCACGCAATAACTTTTCCCTGGCTATTGTACTTAAAGAGATATTGGCAAACTTTGACATTTTTGGGGGTATGAAATTTACCAAGATTTCTCTATGTTCCCGAAGGCCTAGAACTACAATTCCGGTATCAGAGTGTCTAACTCTGAAAGTTACATCGATTGCACGCAATAACTTTTCCCTGGCTATTGTACTTAGAGAGATATTGGCAAACTTTGACATTTTTGGGGGTATGAAATTTACCAAGATTTCTCTATGTTCCCGAAGGCCTAGATTCTAGGCCTTCGGGAACATAGAGAAATCTTGGTAAATTTCATACCCCCAAAAATGTCAAAGTTTGCCAATATCTCTCTAAGTACAATAGCCAGGGAAAAGTTATTGCGTGCAATCGATGTAACTTTCAGAGTTAGACACTCTGATACCGGAATTGTAGTTCTAGGCCTTCGGGAACATAGAGAAATCTTGGTAAATTTCATACCCCAAAAAATGTCTATATCTGCCAATATCTCCTAAACTTTAGGAGATATTGGCAGATATAGACATTTTTTGGGGTATGAAATTTACCAAGATTTCTCTATGTTCCCGAAGGCCTAGAACTACAATTCCGGTATCAGAGTGTCTAACTTTGAAAGTTACATCGATTGCACGCAATAACTTTTCCCTGGCTATTGTACTTAAAGAGATATTGGCAAACTTTGACATTTTTGGGGGTATGAAATTTACCAAGATTTCTCTATGTTCCCGAAGGCCTAGAACTACAATTCCGGTATCAGAGTGTCTAACTCTGAAAGTTACATCGATTGCACGCAATAACTTTTCCCTGGCTATTGTACTTAGAGAGATATTGGCAAACTTTGACATTTTTGGGGGTATGAAATTTACCAAGATTTCTCTATGTTCCCGAAGGCCTAGAACAGTGGTTCTCAACCTTTTTGACCCGCGGACTCTTCTCAGGCTCGTCTATATATCCGCGGACTCAAGCTTTATATTAACGAAAAGTAGGTTTTTTGATTTCTCTCCAAGAGAGTGTAATACGGTATCAACAAAAAAGCAAGCACTGGTTTTCACTCAACCCACACTTAATGAGAGCTTTGTCCTTGATCTTGCTGGAGAAGTTTATCGAATTCCGACATTATGGTTGTCAATGTAGGCCTACATCTGATGTCATCTACCGGTTGAAGTCTATTGCTATACTTCTTTTGTTCAACTTCAGAGTTGAAATGCCAGATTCACACAGGTAGGCTATGTGGCCGGAAACAGCAAAAGAGCTGTTGCAGCTTGTTAGCAAAGATCTGAAAGACTATGCTCCATCGACTGCACATTTGGCCAAAATTGAGTCAAGGAAGCCTTTTTAAACTTATTGTCATTCGACATCTATCGGCTTGCAATTCAAGCAACTGTTCAGTAACGCAGTCCATATCTCGAGTTCTACTTATAATAGACAACTATAGGTTGTTTCTGTGATTAGCACATGTCCCTACGATTTATCAATATCCAAATAACGTCTGTAAGTGAACAAGTCGCAATAATCAATTATCAATACTCAGCGTATATCGCGCCGGAAACGCGAGCAATGTGACTACGTGCAGGACCGTAACAATACTTCGTCACCCCCTCCTCCCCGAACAAAATGTTGGTCTTGGGCCCCCTCAGGGTGATAAGCTGTGCACGTGCGCAAATGCGCAGTGCTGACACGGTCTCTGCGCACAAAAAATCCGAAGTGATGACCTTTTTTTTGTCGTTACGCACTGTTGTCCAAGGGTCTGCGCAGTAAGTTGGTGAGTGTGCGCAGACACGTCAAAAATTCGAGGGAACATTGTTTATGACCTTATGACAATTTTAAAAATAGGCTACCTCGGACATAAATGTAGGGCATTTTGAAAAATTCCAGTTGGCGATAATAGGGGTTTATACCTGGCATGTTTGGTATCAAACCAGGAAGATGCTACAGATGTGCAAAGCATACCCGTTTTGCCTGCGATACTTGCAGCCAACTGGTTTGCCCAAGACGCAGAAAATCTCAGAAGAACGAATATTGCTTGGAATGCTGATCAATTTGTTGTAGTGCTGTTTTGTAGTGCTGTTTCGTTGTTCTTACGTTTGAAATATACGTGACGAAACATCGCTTATTAAGGTATCTCTAATAATGCTTTCAGAACTATATTCACTGCAGTATAATTTATTAACTTGGAGGCATTTCGTATGCCCCTTATCAACAAGAGTTACCGGCACGATAAGAAGCATATAGTAAGAACGAAATCCAAATTGCCAAAATTTGACGTAACAATGCAATAATAAAAAAGAACGGTAGCTGGCCAAAGTCAGCTGTACCGGTACTCCGGTTGTCATAATAAAGGGATAAGGGAGAATCAAATTATACAATACACAGAATACGTTACACAGACAATTAGCGGTATATATTAATGGAATATTTAAAGATTGTATACTAACTCTTTGTCATGGTGCCGTTAATTCTTGATATGGGAAACCCGAAAAGCCGCCGAGGTAATAAATTCTACTGCAATGAATGTAGCTCTGAAAGCACTATCCAAGTTGAGTATCGCCAGTTACATATCTGAGGTATATATGCATTTTTTATGACAGCTATTAAGGTTACTAACATTTCAAAATAGGTATTTTGCGAATCCCTCAGCCTAATTCTCAAATCGGAATTTGACGAAACCGGACCAGGACGGGGCTCATTCACTTTCGGACCAAAAATCTATTTTCTCCGTAAGGCTGCAATGACTTTGGTCCGAAAGTGAACGAGCCCCGTAGGTCTGTCAATTACATGTTCCGAAATCATATCGGAAGTGGAAGAAAAAGTTGAAAATTTTGATATTTTCGTGGATTTTCGACTGTTCAATCTAAAACTAAGTCCGCAGACCCCTAAATTAGGATCCATGATCGTTTCTTAAGGTCTTACCGATATAAAATTACGTAAAATGTTAAATTCACTATGAGACTGGCGTCGTTCCATTGAAAAACATGAGGAAATAACAGGTTGACAATCTGTCAACGTGTGTGCCGAGCCGATTATGTTACTTAAAATTTCTGTGCTCGCGGACTCACCAACGACCATCCGCGGACTCAAATGAGTCCGCGGACTCGGGGTTGAGAAACACTGGTTTAGGAGATATTGGCAGATATAGACATTTTTTGGGGTATGAAATTTACCAAGATTTCTCTATGTTCCCGAAGGCCTAGAACTACAATTCCGGTATCAGAGTGTCTAACTTTGAAAGTTACATCGATTGCACGCAATAACTTTTCCCTGGCTATTGTACTTAAAGAGATATTGGCAAACTTTGACATTTTTGGGGGTATGAAATTTACCAAGATTTCTCTATGTTCCCGAAGGCCTAGAACTACAATTCCGGTATCAGAGTGTCTAACTTTGAAAGTTACATCGATTGCACGCAATAACTTTTCCCTGGCTATTGTACTTAAAGAGATATTGGCAAACTTTGACATTTTTGGGGGTATGAAATTTACCAAGATTTCTCTATGTTCCCGAAGGCCTAGAACTACAATTCCGGTATCAGAGTGTCTAACTCTGAAAGTTACATCGATTGCACGCAATAACTTTTCCCTGGCTATTGTACTTAGAGAGATATTGGCAAACTTTGACATTTTTGGGGGTATGAAATTTACCAAGATTTCTCTATGTTCCCGAAGGCCTAGAACTACAATTCCGGTATCAGAGTGTCTAACTTTGAAAGTTACATCGATTGCACGCAATAACTTTTCCCTGGCTATTGTACTTAAAGAGATATTGGCAAACTTTGACATTTTTGGGGGTATGAAATTTACCAAGATTTCTCTATGTTCCCGAAGGCCTAGAACTACAATTCCGGTATCAGAGTGTCTAACTCTGAAAGTTACATCGATTGCACGCAATAACTTTTCCCTGGCTATTGTACTTAGAGAGATATTGGCAAACTTTGACATTTTTGGGGGTATGAAATTTACCAAGATTTCTCTATGTTCCCGAAGGCCTAGAACAGTGGTTCTCAACCTTTTTGACCCGCGGACTCTTCTCAGGCTCGTCTATATATCCGCGGACTCAAGCTTTATATTAACGAAAAGTAGGTTTTTTGATTTCTCTCCAAGAGAGTGTAATACGGTATCAACAAAAAAGCAAGCACTGGTTTTCACTCAACCCACACTTAATGAGAGCTTTGTCCTTGATCTTGCTGGAGAAGTTTATCGAATTCCGACATTATGGTTGTCAATGTAGGCCTACATCTGATGTCATCTACCGGTTGAAGTCTATTGCTATACTTCTTTTGTTCAACTTCAGAGTTGAAATGCCAGATTCACACAGGTAGGCTATGTGGCCGGAAACAGCAAAAGAGCTGTTGCAGCTTGTTAGCAAAGATCTGAAAGACTATGCTCCATCGACTGCACATTTGGCCAAAATTGAGTCAAGGAAGCCTTTTTAAACTTATTGTCATTCGACATCTATCGGCTTGCAATTCAAGCAACTGTTCAGTAACGCAGTCCATATCTCGAGTTCTACTTATAATAGACAACTATAGGTTGTTTCTGTGATTAGCACATGTCCCTACGATTTATCAATATCCAAATAACGTCTGTAAGTGAACAAGTCGCAATAATCAATTATCAATACTCAGCGTATATCGCGCCGGAAACGCGAGCAATGTGACTACGTGCAGGACCGTAACAATACTTCGTCACCCCCTCCTCCCCGAACAAAATGTTGGTCTTGGGCCCCCTCAGGGTGATAAGCTGTGCACGTGCGCAAATGCGCAGTGCTGACACGGTCTCTGCGCACAAAAAATCCGAAGTGATGACCTTTTTTTTGTCGTTACGCACTGTTGTCCAAGGGTCTGCGCAGTAAGTTGGTGAGTGTGCGCAGACACGTCAAAAATTCGAGGGAACATTGTTTATGACCTTATGACAATTTTAAAAATAGGCTACCTCGGACATAAATGTAGGGCATTTTGAAAAATTCCAGTTGGCGATAATAGGGGTTTATACCTGGCATGTTTGGTATCAAACCAGGAAGATGCTACAGATGTGCAAAGCATACCCGTTTTGCCTGCGATACTTGCAGCCAACTGGTTTGCCCAAGACGCAGAAAATCTCAGAAGAACGAATATTGCTTGGAATGCTGATCAATTTGTTGTAGTGCTGTTTTGTAGTGCTGTTTCGTTGTTCTTACGTTTGAAATATACGTGACGAAACATCGCTTATTAAGGTATCTCTAATAATGCTTTCAGAACTATATTCACTGCAGTATAATTTATTAACTTGGAGGCATTTCGTATGCCCCTTATCAACAAGAGTTACCGGCACGATAAGAAGCATATAGTAAGAACGAAATCCAAATTGCCAAAATTTGACGTAACAATGCAATAATAAAAAAGAACGGTAGCTGGCCAAAGTCAGCTGTACCGGTACTCCGGTTGTCATAATAAAGGGATAAGGGAGAATCAAATTATACAATACACAGAATACGTTACACAGACAATTAGCGGTATATATTAATGGAATATTTAAAGATTGTATACTAACTCTTTGTCATGGTGCCGTTAATTCTTGATATGGGAAACCCGAAAAGCCGCCGAGGTAATAAATTCTACTGCAATGAATGTAGCTCTGAAAGCACTATCCAAGTTGAGTATCGCCAGTTACATATCTGAGGTATATATGCATTTTTTATGACAGCTATTAAGGTTACTAACATTTCAAAATAGGTATTTTGCGAATCCCTCAGCCTAATTCTCAAATCGGAATTTGACGAAACCGGACCAGGACGGGGCTCATTCACTTTCGGACCAAAAATCTATTTTCTCCGTAAGGCTGCAATGACTTTGGTCCGAAAGTGAACGAGCCCCGTAGGTCTGTCAATTACATGTTCCGAAATCATATCGGAAGTGGAAGAAAAAGTTGAAAATTTTGATATTTTCGTGGATTTTCGACTGTTCAATCTAAAACTAAGTCCGCAGACCCCTAAATTAGGATCCATGATCGTTTCTTAAGGTCTTACCGATATAAAATTACGTAAAATGTTAAATTCACTATGAGACTGGCGTCGTTCCATTGAAAAACATGAGGAAATAACAGGTTGACAATCTGTCAACGTGTGTGCCGAGCCGATTATGTTACTTAAAATTTCTGTGCTCGCGGACTCACCAACGACCATCCGCGGACTCAAATGAGTCCGCGGACTCGGGGTTGAGAAACACTGGTTTAGGAGATATTGGCAGATATAGACATTTTTTGGGGTATGAAATTTACCAAGATTTCTCTATGTTCCCGAAGGCCTAGAACTACAATTCCGGTATCAGAGTGTCTAACTTTGAAAGTTACATCGATTGCACGCAATAACTTTTCCCTGGCTATTGTACTTAAAGAGATATTGGCAAACTTTGACATTTTTGGGGGTATGAAATTTACCAAGATTTCTCTATGTTCCCGAAGGCCTAGAACTACAATTCCGGTATCAGAGTGTCTAACTCTGAAAGTTACATCGATTGCACGCAATAACTTTTCCCTGGCTATTGTACTTAGAGAGATATTGGCAAACTTTGACATTTTTGGGGGTATGAAATTTACCAAGATTTCTCTATGTTCCCGAAGGCCTAGATTCTAGGCCTTCGGGAACATAGAGAAATCTTGGTAAATTTCATACCCCCAAAAATGTCAAAGTTTGCCAATATCTCTCTAAGTACAATAGCCAGGGAAAAGTTATTGCGTGCAATCGATGTAACTTTCAGAGTTAGACACTCTGATACCGGAATTGTAGTTCTAGGCCTTCGGGAACATAGAGAAATCTTGGTAAATTTCATACCCCAAAAAATGTCTATATCTGCCAATATCTCCTAAACTTTAGGAGATATTGGCAGATATAGACATTTTTTGGGGTATGAAATTTACCAAGATTTCTCTATGTTCCCGAAGGCCTAGAACTACAATTCCGGTATCAGAGTGTCTAACTTTGAAAGTTACATCGATTGCACGCAATAACTTTTCCCTGGCTATTGTACTTAAAGAGATATTGGCAAACTTTGACATTTTTGGGGGTATGAAATTTACCAAGATTTCTCTATGTTCCCGAAGGCCTAGAACTACAATTCCGGTATCAGAGTGTCTAACTCTGAAAGTTACATCGATTGCACGCAATAACTTTTCCCTGGCTATTGTACTTAGAGAGATATTGGCAAACTTTGACATTTTTGGGGGTATGAAATTTACCAAGATTTCTCTATGTTCCCGAAGGCCTAGAACAGTGGTTCTCAACCTTTTTGACCCGCGGACTCTTCTCAGGCTCGTCTATATATCCGCGGACTCAAGCTTTATATTAACGAAAAGTAGGTTTTTTGATTTCTCTCCAAGAGAGTGTAATACGGTATCAACAAAAAAGCAAGCACTGGTTTTCACTCAACCCACACTTAATGAGAGCTTTGTCCTTGATCTTGCTGGAGAAGTTTATCGAATTCCGACATTATGGTTGTCAATGTAGGCCTACATCTGATGTCATCTACCGGTTGAAGTCTATTGCTATACTTCTTTTGTTCAACTTCAGAGTTGAAATGCCAGATTCACACAGGTAGGCTATGTGGCCGGAAACAGCAAAAGAGCTGTTGCAGCTTGTTAGCAAAGATCTGAAAGACTATGCTCCATCGACTGCACATTTGGCCAAAATTGAGTCAAGGAAGCCTTTTTAAACTTATTGTCATTCGACATCTATCGGCTTGCAATTCAAGCAACTGTTCAGTAACGCAGTCCATATCTCGAGTTCTACTTATAATAGACAACTATAGGTTGTTTCTGTGATTAGCACATGTCCCTACGATTTATCAATATCCAAATAACGTCTGTAAGTGAACAAGTCGCAATAATCAATTATCAATACTCAGCGTATATCGCGCCGGAAACGCGAGCAATGTGACTACGTGCAGGACCGTAACAATACTTCGTCACCCCCTCCTCCCCGAACAAAATGTTGGTCTTGGGCCCCCTCAGGGTGATAAGCTGTGCACGTGCGCAAATGCGCAGTGCTGACACGGTCTCTGCGCACAAAAAATCCGAAGTGATGACCTTTTTTTTGTCGTTACGCACTGTTGTCCAAGGGTCTGCGCAGTAAGTTGGTGAGTGTGCGCAGACACGTCAAAAATTCGAGGGAACATTGTTTATGACCTTATGACAATTTTAAAAATAGGCTACCTCGGACATAAATGTAGGGCATTTTGAAAAATTCCAGTTGGCGATAATAGGGGTTTATACCTGGCATGTTTGGTATCAAACCAGGAAGATGCTACAGATGTGCAAAGCATACCCGTTTTGCCTGCGATACTTGCAGCCAACTGGTTTGCCCAAGACGCAGAAAATCTCAGAAGAACGAATATTGCTTGGAATGCTGATCAATTTGTTGTAGTGCTGTTTTGTAGTGCTGTTTCGTTGTTCTTACGTTTGAAATATACGTGACGAAACATCGCTTATTAAGGTATCTCTAATAATGCTTTCAGAACTATATTCACTGCAGTATAATTTATTAACTTGGAGGCATTTCGTATGCCCCTTATCAACAAGAGTTACCGGCACGATAAGAAGCATATAGTAAGAACGAAATCCAAATTGCCAAAATTTGACGTAACAATGCAATAATAAAAAAGAACGGTAGCTGGCCAAAGTCAGCTGTACCGGTACTCCGGTTGTCATAATAAAGGGATAAGGGAGAATCAAATTATACAATACACAGAATACGTTACACAGACAATTAGCGGTATATATTAATGGAATATTTAAAGATTGTATACTAACTCTTTGTCATGGTGCCGTTAATTCTTGATATGGGAAACCCGAAAAGCCGCCGAGGTAATAAATTCTACTGCAATGAATGTAGCTCTGAAAGCACTATCCAAGTTGAGTATCGCCAGTTACATATCTGAGGTATATATGCATTTTTTATGACAGCTATTAAGGTTACTAACATTTCAAAATAGGTATTTTGCGAATCCCTCAGCCTAATTCTCAAATCGGAATTTGACGAAACCGGACCAGGACGGGGCTCATTCACTTTCGGACCAAAAATCTATTTTCTCCGTAAGGCTGCAATGACTTTGGTCCGAAAGTGAACGAGCCCCGTAGGTCTGTCAATTACATGTTCCGAAATCATATCGGAAGTGGAAGAAAAAGTTGAAAATTTTGATATTTTCGTGGATTTTCGACTGTTCAATCTAAAACTAAGTCCGCAGACCCCTAAATTAGGATCCATGATCGTTTCTTAAGGTCTTACCGATATAAAATTACGTAAAATGTTAAATTCACTATGAGACTGGCGTCGTTCCATTGAAAAACATGAGGAAATAACAGGTTGACAATCTGTCAACGTGTGTGCCGAGCCGATTATGTTACTTAAAATTTCTGTGCTCGCGGACTCACCAACGACCATCCGCGGACTCAAATGAGTCCGCGGACTCGGGGTTGAGAAACACTGGTTTAGGAGATATTGGCAGATATAGACATTTTTTGGGGTATGAAATTTACCAAGATTTCTCTATGTTCCCGAAGGCCTAGAACTACAATTCCGGTATCAGAGTGTCTAACTTTGAAAGTTACATCGATTGCACGCAATAACTTTTCCCTGGCTATTGTACTTAAAGAGATATTGGCAAACTTTGACATTTTTGGGGGTATGAAATTTACCAAGATTTCTCTATGTTCCCGAAGGCCTAGAACTACAATTCCGGTATCAGAGTGTCTAACTTTGAAAGTTACATCGATTGCACGCAATAACTTTTCCCTGGCTATTGTACTTAAAGAGATATTGGCAAACTTTGACATTTTTGGGGGTATGAAATTTACCAAGATTTCTCTATGTTCCCGAAGGCCTAGAACTACAATTCCGGTATCAGAGTGTCTAACTCTGAAAGTTACATCGATTGCACGCAATAACTTTTCCCTGGCTATTGTACTTAGAGAGATATTGGCAAACTTTGACATTTTTGGGGGTATGAAATT
>NW_027648816.1:0-12526 GCF_051294905.1 Botryllus schlosseri | reverse complement strand
GCACTAAATGTTAGAAGGGTTGAAATGTTTCGAATCGATTCATAAGTGATCTTCCTTGTGGATTTAATTGAAGCATACAGCACGAGCTAACTGTACACTTTTCTCTCTTGTACAGCAACCCGGTAATGGAAATACATGTGATCACATTTGACCGATGATCTTGTTTCGTCACGTGAAAAATATCTTCACTGTCGCGATACTCTGATACTCTGATACTCTGCACAAGACGGGTAAATCCTTTTCACACTCATAATAGTACACCAACGAGCACCGGCGACAACGTTTAACAAGACCAATGGCACTGGTAACACTGAACACACGCCGCTTACCCTAGTAAAAATATCATTTTCGTTTGGACAACTGACAATTATCTGCGTAAAATTACCATTTTCACTTGGAGGTCCACCGTTACCTGGGTAAAAATACCATTGTCCTTTGGAGATCTATCGTTTACCCCGAGTAACAATACATTTTCACTTGCGGGTATATCGTTTCCTAGAGTAACAAAACCATTTCCGTTTGGAAATATATCTTTTCCTAGAGTAACAAACCCTTTTCATTTGGAAATATATTTTTTCCCTGAGTAACAAACCCTTTTAACCTGGAAATCTATCTTTTCCCTGAGTAACAATACCATTTTCGTTTTGAAAACTAACAACCACACCCGACAATTTGATATTTTTGTATATTGGTACAACGGACAGCGACAAAATATACACCAACAACGATTTCGATACATTTGTGTAATCACATATTCACTTGTTCTGGTGCATCACCTCAAAATCATCGGTTACCCACATGCAATGCGCTGTTGTGCATCGACCTGTATGTTTTGGAAATTGGACAATAGGTTTCGATATGTCCGTGATGTCCGGGTTCGTCATATTCCGATTTTAGAATCAGACTGCTGCGTGAGTCGCAGAATACCACTTTTTAAATGTTAATCACCTTAATAGCTCTCAGAGAAACGCAGAGATACCTCAAATGTTACAGGCGGTACTGAACTTGAATATTGCTCTCAGAACCACATTCACCACAGCAGAATCCATAACCTCAAAGATCCCCCGTGTGCCCCCATCAAAGAGTTAACGGCACAATAACAAGCACAAAGAGTAGGCCTATCTATGCAATCCTAAAATATTAAATAAAATACCGCTTAATGTCTGTGTTTTGTATGATTTGATTTTCTCTTGTCACTTTGTTATGACTACCGGAGCACCGGTACAGCTGTTAGCGATCCTTTTTATTATTGCAATGTTACGTCATATTTTGCCAATTTGGTTTTCGTATGTCCATATTTCAGTAAGCTCTTCTTGTGTCGCTAACTCCTGACAAGGCGCACACGAAAAGCCTTTGAGTCAATATGTTCCACTGTAATGAATGCAGACCCAAAAGCAATAGTAAAGATAAGACTACCCCAGTAAGCATTGCTTTGTCACGTATATTTCAAACACAAGAACAACGAAACATAGAGCACTTCAACTACAAGAAGCTGTTCGGCATTCCAAGCAATATGCGTTCTTCTGAAGTTTTCTGTGTCTTGGGAAAACCCGTCGGTTGCAAGTGTCACTGGCAAAACGGGTACATGCTTTGTTACGTCGAGATGCTTGCACGAGTGTATGAACTGAGAAATGAAATAGCAACTTTCCTTGAAAATACAAACATCGCCGACTCATAATCTTGTCATCGAAAATGGGTATCTAATCTTGCTTTCGTAGAACATTTAACGTCACATCTAAACAAATTGAATTTGCAACTTCAGGGGGAAACAACTAAATAACCTCACTTTCCTATACTGGAGGAGAGTAAACCTAGTACCAGCACTATACATTTGTAACTGTGATATACCAAATTTAATTAATGAATTTCCATCCGCTTTTCCGACATTCGTTCTGTACAAAATAAATTCTGACTACCCAGTACTCCGGTTAATGTGGGCGCCAATACCATTGCCAGAAAATTCAAATGGGCCCATTTGAAATGCCATGCAGTTGAATTGAATGACAAATTTCATACAAAAAGCATATCGCTGATTGACTTTGACAAAGAGTACGTTCTTGAAATGGGTCTTCATCCCAGCTTGACCAACAATGCAAAAGAAATAGCATCGACTTTTGGTAGCACGTGCGCATGTGAACAATAGTTTTCAACAATGAAATTCACGAAGAGCAAGCTAAGATCACGTATCCCCACGCACATTTAGAATATGGTCTGATTCTTGCTTCATCTGACTTGTTACCAGAAGTTGAAAACCTTTCACAAAGCAAGCTGCGCCAAGTGTCACATTTATCCTGCGTTGTTGAAGTGTAAACACTTGTGTTTTGCTCTTTTTGTGATATGTATGATTGAGATTGCAGCATTGTAGGGTAATATACCGACGTGACTGTTAAATATAGTATTAGGAAAAATTCCGGTCCGGCCCGCCAAAATGTTGAGCACCGGAAATTTGGCCCGCGACTAGCAAAAGGTTGCCGACCCCTGCACTAAATGTTAGAAGGGTTGAAATGTTTCGAATCGATTCATAAGTGATCTTCCTTGTGGATTTAATTGAAGCATACAGCACGAGCTAACTGTACACTTTTCTCTCTTGTACAGCAACCCGGTAATGGAAATACATGTGATCACATTTGACCGATGATCTTGTTTCGTCACGTGAAAAATATCTTCACTGTCGCGATACTCTGATACTCTGATACTCTGCACAAGACGGGTAAATCCTTTTCACACTCATAATAGTACACCAACGAGCACCGGCGACAACGTTTAACAAGACCAATGGCACTGGTAACACTGAACACACGCCGCTTACCCTAGTAAAAATATCATTTTCGTTTGGACAACTGACGCTTATCCGAGTGAAAATATCATTTTCGTTTGGACAACTGACAATTATCTGCGTAAAATTACCATTTTCACTTGGAGGTCCACCGTTACCTGGGTAAAAATACCATTGTCCTTTGGAGATCTATCGTTTACCCCGAGTAACAATACATTTTCACTTGCGGGTATATCGTTTCCTAGAGTAACAAAACCATTTCCGTTTGGAAATATATCTTTTCCTAGAGTAACAAACCCTTTTCATTTGGAAATATATTTTTTCCCTGAGTAACAAACCCTTTTAACCTGGAAATCTATCTTTTCCCTGAGTAACAATACCATTTTCGTTTTGAAAACTAACAACCACACCCGACAATTTGATATTTTTGTATATTGGTACAACGGACAGCGACAAAATATACACCAACAACGATTTCGATACATTTGTGTAATCACATATTCACTTGTTCTGGTGCATCACCTCAAAATCATCGGTTACCCACATGCGATGCGCTGTTGTGCATCGACCTGTATGTTTTGGAAATTGGACAATAGGTTTCGATATGTCCGTGATGTCCGGGTTCGTCATATTCCGATTTTAGAATCAGACTGCTGCGTGAGTCGCAGAATACCACTTTTTAAATGTTAATCACCTTAATAGCTCTCAGAGAAACGCAGAGATACCTCAAATGTTACAGGCGGTACTGAACTTGAATATTGCTCTCAGAACCACATTCACCACAGCAGAATCCATAACCTCAAAGATCCCCCGTGTGCCCCCATCAAAGAGTTAACGGCACAATAACAAGCACAAAGAGTAGGCCTATCTATGCAATCCTAAAATATTAAATAAAATACCGCTTAATGTCTGTGTTTTGTATGATTTGATTTTCTCTTGTCACTTTGTTATGACTACCGGAGCACCGGTACAGCTGTTAGCGATCCTTTTTATTATTGCAATGTTACGTCATATTTTGCCAATTTGGTTTTCGTATGTCCATATTTCAGTAAGCTCTTCTTGTGTCGCTAACTCCTGACAAGGCGCACACGAAAAGCCTTTGAGTCAATATGTTCCACTGTAATGAATGCAGACCCAAAAGCAATAGTAAAGATAAGACTACCCCAGTAAGCATTGCTTTGTCACGTATATTTCAAACACAAGAACAACGAAACATAGAGCACTTCAACTACAAGAAGCTGTTCGGCATTCCAAGCAATATGCGTTCTTCTGAAGTTTTCTGTGTCTTGGGAAAACCCGTCGGTTGCAAGTGTCACTGGCAAAACGGGTACATGCTTTGTTACGTCGAGATGCTTGCACGAGTGTATGAACTGAGAAATGAAATAGCAACTTTCCTTGAAAATACAAACATCGCCGACTCATAATCTTGTCATCGAAAATGGGTATCTAATCTTGCTTTCGTAGAACATTTAACGTCACATCTAAACAAATTGAATTTGCAACTTCAGGGGGAAACAACTAAATAACCTCACTTTCCTATACTGGAGGAGAGTAAACCTAGTACCAGCACTATACATTTGTAACTGTGATATACCAAATTTAATTAATGAATTTCCATCCGCTTTTCCGACATTCGTTCTGTACAAAATAAATTCTGACTACCCAGTACTCCGGTTAATGTGGGCGCCAATACCATTGCCAGAAAATTCAAATGGGCCCATTTGAAATGCCATGCAGTTGAATTGAATGACAAATTTCATACAAAGAGCATATCGCTGATTGACTTTGACAAAGAGTACGTTCTTGAAATGGGTCTTCATCCCAGCTTGACCAACAATGCAAAAGAAATAGCATCGACTTTTGGTAGCACGTGCGCATGTGAACAATAGTTTTCAACAATGAAATTCACGAAGAGCAAGCTAAGATCACGTATCCCCACGCACATTTAGAATATGGTCTGATTCTTGCTTCATCTGACTTGTTACCAGAAGTTGAAAACCTTTCACAAAGCAAGCTGCGCCAAGTGTCACATTTATCCTGCGTTGTTGAAGTGTAAACACTTGTGTTTTGCTCTTTTTGTGATATGTATGATTGAGATTGCAGCATTGTAGGGTAATATACCGACGTGACTGTTAAATATAGTATTAGGAAAAATTCCGGTCCGGCCCGCCAAAATGTTGAGCACCGGAAATTTGGCCCGCGACTAGCAAAAGGTTGCCGACCCCTGCACTAAATGTTAGAAGGGTTGAAATGTTTCGAATCGATTCATAAGTGATCTTCCTTGTGGATTTAATTGAAGCATACAGCACGAGCTAACTGTACACTTTTCTCTCTTGTACAGCAACCCGGTAATGGAAATACATGTGATCACATTTGACCGATGATCTTGTTTCGTCACGTGAAAAATATCTTCACTGTCGCGATACTCTGATACTCTGATACTCTGCACAAGACGGGTAAATCCTTTTCACACTCATAATAGTACACCAACGAGCACCGGCGACAACGTTTAACAAGACCAATGGCACTGGTAACACTGAACACACGCCGCTTACCCTAGTAAAAATATCATTTTCGTTTGGACAACTGACGCTTATCCGAGTGAAAATATCATTTTCGTTTGGACAACTGACAATTATCTGCGTAAAATTACCATTTTCACTTGGAGGTCCACCGTTACCTGGGTAAAAATACCATTGTCCTTTGGAGATCTATCGTTTACCCCGAGTAACAATACATTTTCACTTGCGGGTATATCGTTTCCTAGAGTAACAAAACCATTTCCGTTTGGAAATATATCTTTTCCTAGAGTAACAAACCCTTTTCATTTGGAAATATATTTTTTCCCTGAGTAACAAACCCTTTTAACCTGGAAATCTATCTTTTCCCTGAGTAACAATACCATTTTCGTTTTGAAAACTAACAACCACACCCGACAATTTGATATTTTTGTATATTGGTACAACGGACAGCGACAAAATATACACCAACAACGATTTCGATACATTTGTGTAATCACATATTCACTTGTTCTGGTGCATCACCTCAAAATCATCGGTTACCCACATGCAATGCGCTGTTGTGCATCGACCTGTATGTTTTGGAAATTGGACAATAGGTTTCGATATGTCCGTGATGTCCGGGTTCGTCATATTCCGATTTTAGAATCAGACTGCTGCGTGAGTCGCAGAATACCACTTTTTAAATGTTAATCACCTTAATAGCTCTCAGAGAAACGCAGAGATACCTCAAATGTTACAGGCGGTACTGAACTTGAATATTGCTCTCAGAACCACATTCACCACAGCAGAATCCATAACCTCAAAGATCCCCCGTGTGCCCCCATCAAAGAGTTAACGGCACAATAACAAGCACAAAGAGTAGGCCTATCTATGCAATCCTAAAATATTAAATAAAATACCGCTTAATGTCTGTGTTTTGTATGATTTGATTTTCTCTTGTCACTTTGTTATGACTACCGGAGCACCGGTACAGCTGTTAGCGATCCTTTTTATTATTGCAATGTTACGTCATATTTTGCCAATTTGGTTTTCGTATGTCCATATTTCAGTAAGCTCTTCTTGTGTCGCTAACTCCTGACAAGGCGCACACGAAAAGCCTTTGAGTCAATATGTTCCACTGTAATGAATGCAGACCCAAAAGCAATAGTAAAGATAAGACTACCCCAGTAAGCATTGCTTTGTCACGTATATTTCAAACACAAGAACAACGAAACATAGAGCACTTCAACTACAAGAAGCTGTTCGGCATTCCAAGCAATATGCGTTCTTCTGAAGTTTTCTGTGTCTTGGGAAAACCCGTCGGTTGCAAGTGTCACTGGCAAAACGGGTACATGCTTTGTTACGTCGAGATGCTTGCACGAGTGTATGAACTGAGAAATGAAATAGCAACTTTCCTTGAAAATACAAACATCGCCGACTCATAATCTTGTCATCGAAAATGGGTATCTAATCTTGCTTTCGTAGAACATTTAACGTCACATCTAAACAAATTGAATTTGCAACTTCAGGGGGAAACAACTAAATAACCTCACTTTCCTATACTGGAGGAGAGTAAACCTAGTACCAGCACTATACATTTGTAACTGTGATATACCAAATTTAATTAATGAATTTCCATCCGCTTTTCCGACATTCGTTCTGTACAAAATAAATTCTGACTACCCAGTACTCCGGTTAATGTGGGCGCCAATACCATTGCCAGAAAATTCAAATGGGCCCATTTGAAATGCCATGCAGTTGAATTGAATGACAAATTTCATACAAAAAGCATATCGCTGATTGACTTTGACAAAGAGTACGTTCTTGAAATGGGTCTTCATCCCAGCTTGACCAACAATGCAAAAGAAATAGCATCGACTTTTGGTAGCACGTGCGCATGTGAACAATAGTTTTCAACAATGAAATTCACGAAGAGCAAGCTAAGATCACGTATCCCCACGCACATTTAGAATATGGTCTGATTCTTGCTTCATCTGACTTGTTACCAGAAGTTGAAAACCTTTCACAAAGCAAGCTGCGCCAAGTGTCACATTTATCCTGCGTTGTTGAAGTGTAAACACTTGTGTTTTGCTCTTTTTGTGATATGTATGATTGAGATTGCAGCATTGTAGGGTAATATACCGACGTGACTGTTAAATATAGTATTAGGAAAAATTCCGGTCCGGCCCGCCAAAATGTTGAGCACCGGAAATTTGGCCCGCGACTAGCAAAAGGTTGCCGACCCCTGCACTAAATGTTAGAAGGGTTGAAATGTTTCGAATCGATTCATAAGTGATCTTCCTTGTGGATTTAATTGAAGCATACAGCACGAGCTAACTGTACACTTTTCTCTCTTGTACAGCAACCCGGTAATGGAAATACATGTGATCACATTTGACCGATGATCTTGTTTCGTCACGTGAAAAATATCTTCACTGTCGCGATACTCTGATACTCTGATACTCTGCACAAGACGGGTAAATCCTTTTCACACTCATAATAGTACACCAACGAGCACCGGCGACAACGTTTAACAAGACCAATGGCACTGGTAACACTGAACACACGCCGCTTACCCTAGTAAAAATATCATTTTCGTTTGGACAACTGACGCTTATCCGAGTGAAAATATCATTTTCGTTTGGACAACTGACAATTATCTGCGTAAAATTACCATTTTCACTTGGAGGTCCACCGTTACCTGGGTAAAAATACCATTGTCCTTTGGAGATCTATCGTTTACCCCGAGTAACAATACATTTTCACTTGCGGGTATATCGTTTCCTAGAGTAACAAAACCATTTCCGTTTGGAAATATATCTTTTCCTAGAGTAACAAACCCTTTTCATTTGGAAATATATTTTTTCCCTGAGTAACAAACCCTTTTAACCTGGAAATCTATCTTTTCCCTGAGTAACAATACCATTTTCGTTTTGAAAACTAACAACCACACCCGACAATTTGATATTTTTGTATATTGGTACAACGGACAGCGACAAAATATACACCAACAACGATTTCGATACATTTGTGTAATCACATATTCACTTGTTCTGGTGCATCACCTCAAAATCATCGGTTACCCACATGCAATGCGCTGTTGTGCATCGACCTGTATGTTTTGGAAATTGGACAATAGGTTTCGATATGTCCGTGATGTCCGGGTTCGTCATATTCCGATTTTAGAATCAGACTGCTGCGTGAGTCGCAGAATACCACTTTTTAAATGTTAATCACCTTAATAGCTCTCAGAGAAACGCAGAGATACCTCAAATGTTACAGGCGGTACTGAACTTGAATATTGCTCTCAGAACCACATTCACCACAGCAGAATCCATAACCTCAAAGATCCCCCGTGTGCCCCCATCAAAGAGTTAACGGCACAATAACAAGCACAAAGAGTAGGCCTATCTATGCAATCCTAAAATATTAAATAAAATACCGCTTAATGTCTGTGTTTTGTATGATTTGATTTTCTCTTGTCACTTTGTTATGACTACCGGAGCACCGGTACAGCTGTTAGCGATCCTTTTTATTATTGCAATGTTACGTCATATTTTGCCAATTTGGTTTTCGTATGTCCATATTTCAGTAAGCTCTTCTTGTGTCGCTAACTCCTGACAAGGCGCACACGAAAAGCCTTTGAGTCAATATGTTCCACTGTAATGAATGCAGACCCAAAAGCAATAGTAAAGATAAGACTACCCCAGTAAGCATTGCTTTGTCACGTATATTTCAAACACAAGAACAACGAAACATAGAGCACTTCAACTACAAGAAGCTGTTCGGCATTCCAAGCAATATGCGTTCTTCTGAAGTTTTCTGTGTCTTGGGAAAACCCGTCGGTTGCAAGTGTCACTGGCAAAACGGGTACATGCTTTGTTACGTCGAGATGCTTGCACGAGTGTATGAACTGAGAAATGAAATAGCAACTTTCCTTGAAAATACAAACATCGCCGACTCATAATCTTGTCATCGAAAATGGGTATCTAATCTTGCTTTCGTAGAACATTTAACGTCACATCTAAACAAATTGAATTTGCAACTTCAGGGGGAAACAACTAAATAACCTCACTTTCCTATACTGGAGGAGAGTAAACCTAGTACCAGCACTATACATTTGTAACTGTGATATACCAAATTTAATTAATGAATTTCCATCCGCTTTTCCGACATTCGTTCTGTACAAAATAAATTCTGACTACCCAGTACTCCGGTTAATGTGGGCGCCAATACCATTGCCAGAAAATTCAAATGGGCCCATTTGAAATGCCATGCAGTTGAATTGAATGACAAATTTCATACAAAGAGCATATCGCTGATTGACTTTGACAAAGAGTACGTTCTTGAAATGGGTCTTCATCCCAGCTTGACCAACAATGCAAAAGAAATAGCATCGACTTTTGGTAGCACGTGCGCATGTGAACAATAGTTTTCAACAATGAAATTCACGAAGAGCAAGCTAAGATCACGTATCCCCACGCACATTTAGAATATGGTCTGATTCTTGCTTCATCTGACTTGTTACCAGAAGTTGAAAACCTTTCACAAAGCAAGCTGCGCCAAGTGTCACATTTATCCTGCGTTGTTGAAGTGTAAACACTTGTGTTTTGCTCTTTTTGTGATATGTATGATTGAGATTGCAGCATTGTAGGGTAATATACCGACGTGACTGTTAAATATAGTATTAGGAAAAATTCCGGTCCGGCCCGCCAAAATGTTGAGCACCGGAAATTTGGCCCGCGACTAGCAAAAGGTTGCCGACCCCTGCACTAAATGTTAGAAGGGTTGAAATGTTTCGAATCGATTCATAAGTGATCTTCCTTGTGGATTTAATTGAAGCATACAGCACGAGCTAACTGTACACTTTTCTCTCTTGTACAGCAACCCGGTAATGGAAATACATGTGATCACATTTGACCGATGATCTTGTTTCGTCACGTGAAAAATATCTTCACTGTCGCGATACTCTGATACTCTGATACTCTGCACAAGACGGGTAAATCCTTTTCACACTCATAATAGTACACCAACGAGCACCGGCGACAACGTTTAACAAGACCAATGGCACTGGTAACACTGAACACACGCCGCTTACCCTAGTAAAAATATCATTTTCGTTTGGACAACTGACAATTATCTGCGTAAAATTACCATTTTCACTTGGAGGTCCACCGTTACCTGGGTAAAAATACCATTGTCCTTTGGAGATCTATCGTTTACCCCGAGTAACAATACATTTTCACTTGCGGGTATATCGTTTCCTAGAGTAACAAAACCATTTCCGTTTGGAAATATATCTTTTCCTAGAGTAACAAACCCTTTTCATTTGGAAATATATTTTTTCCCTGAGTAACAAACCCTTTTAACCTGGAAATCTATCTTTTCCCTGAGTAACAATACCATTTTCGTTTTGAAAACTAACAACCACACCCGACAATTTGATATTTTTGTATATTGGTACAACGGACAGCGACAAAATATACACCAACAACGATTTCGATACATTTGTGTAATCACATATTCACTTGTTCTGGTGCATCACCTCAAAATCATCGGTTACCCACATGCAATGCGCTGTTGTGCATCGACCTGTATGTTTTGGAAATTGGACAATAGGTTTCGATATGTCCGTGATGTCCGGGTTCGTCATATTCCGATTTTAGAATCAGACTGCTGCGTGAGTCGCAGAATACCACTTTTTAAATGTTAATCACCTTAATAGCTCTCAGAGAAACGCAGAGATACCTCAAATGTTACAGGCGGTACTGAACTTGAATATTGCTCTCAGAACCACATTCACCACAGCAGAATCCATAACCTCAAAGATCCCCCGTGTGCCCCCATCAAAGAGTTAACGGCACAATAACAAGCACAAAGAGTAGGCCTATCTATGCAATCCTAAAATATTAAATAAAATACCGCTTAATGTCTGTGTTTTGTATGATTTGATTTTCTCTTGTCACTTTGTTATGACTACCGGAGCACCGGTACAGCTGTTAGCGATCCTTTTTATTATTGCAATGTTACGTCATATTTTGCCAATTTGGTTTTCGTATGTCCATATTTCAGTAAGCTCTTCTTGTGTCGCTAACTCCTGACAAGGCGCACACGAAAAGCCTTTGAGTCAATATGTTCCACTGTAATGAATGCAGACCCAAAAGCAATAGTAAAGATAAGACTACCCCAGTAAGCATTGCTTTGTCACGTATATTTCAAACACAAGAACAACGAAACATAGAGCACTTCAACTACAAGAAGCTGTTCGGCATTCCAAGCAATATGCGTTCTTCTGAAGTTTTCTGTGTCTTGGGAAAACCCGTCGGTTGCAAGTGTCACTGGCAAAACGGGTACATGCTTTGTTACGTCGAGATGCTTGCACGAGTGTATGAACTGAGAAATGAAATAGCAACTTTCCTTGAAAATACAAACATCGCCGACTCATAATCTTGTCATCGAAAATGGGTATCTAATCTTGCTTTCGTAGAACATTTAACGTCACATCTAAACAAATTGAATTTGCAACTTCAGGGGGAAACAACTAAATAACCTCACTTTCCTATACTGGAGGAGAGTAAACCTAGTACCAGCACTATACATTTGTAACTGTGATATACCAAATTTAATTAATGAATTTCCATCCGCTTTTCCGACATTCGTTCTGTACAAAATAAATTCTGACTACCCAGTACTCCGGTTAATGTGGGCGCCAATACCATTGCCAGAAAATTCAAATGGGCCCATTTGAAATGCCATGCAGTTGAATTGAATGACAAATTTCATACAAAGAGCATATCGCTGATTGACTTTGACAAAGAGTACGTTCTTGAAATGGGTCTTCATCCCAGCTTGACCAACAATGCAAAAGAAATAGCATCGACTTTTGGTAGCACGTGCGCATGTGAACAATAGTTTTCAACAATGAAATTCACGAAGAGCAAGCTAAGATCACGTATCCCCACGCACATTTAGAATATGGTCTGATTCTTGCTTCATCTGACTTGTTACCAGAAGTTGAAAACCTTTCACAAAGCAAGCTGCGCCAAGTGTCACATTTATCCTGCGTTGTTGAAGTGTAAACACTTGTGTTTTGCTCTTTTTGTGATATGTATGATTGAGATTGCAGCATTGTAGGGTAATATACCGACGTGACTGTTAAATATAGTATTAGGAAAAATTCCGGTCCGGCCCGCCAAAATGTTGAGCACCGGAAATTTGGCCCGCGACTAGCAAAAGGTTGCCGACCCCT
>NW_027648815.1:0-13050 GCF_051294905.1 Botryllus schlosseri | reverse complement strand
ATAACTTTTCCCTGGCTATTGTACTTAGAGAGATATTGGCAAACTTTGACATTTTTGGGGGTATGAAATTTACCAAGATTTCTCTATGTTCCCGAAGGCCTAGAACTACAATTCCGGTATCAGAGTGTCTAACTCTGAAAGTTACATCGATTGCACGCAATAACTTTTCCCTGGCTATTGTACTTAGAGAAATATTGGCAAACTTTGACATTTTTGGGGGTATGAAATTTACCAAGATTTCTCTATGTTCCCGAAGGCCTAGAACTACAATTCCGGTATCAGAGTGTCTAACTCTGAAAGTTACATCGATTGCACGCAATAACTTTTCCCTGGCTATTGTACTTAGAGAGATATTGGCAAACTTTGACATTTTTGGGGGTATGAAATTTACCAAGATTTCTCTATGTTCCCGAAGGCCTAGAACTACAATTCCGGTATCAGAGTGTCTAACTCTGAAAGTTACAGCGATTGCACGCAATAACTTTTCCCTGGCTATTGTACTTAGAGAGATATTGGCAAACTTTGACATTTTTGGGGGTATGAAATTTACCAAGATTTCTCTATGTTCCCGAAGGCCTAGAACTACAATTCCGGTATCAGAGTGTCTAACTCTGAATGTTATAGCGATTGCACGCAAAAACTTTTCCCTGGCTAGTGTACTTAGAGAGATATTGGCAAACTTTGACATTTTTGGGAGTATGAAATTTAACAAGATTTCTCTATGTTCCCGAAGGCCTAGAACTACAATTCCGGTATCAGAGTGTCTAACTCTGAAAGTTACATCGATTGCACGCAATAACTTTTCCCTGGCTATTGTACTTAGAGAGATATTGGCAAACTTTGACATTTTTGGGGGTATGAAATTTACCAAGATTTCTCTATGTTCCCGAAGGCCTAGAACTACAATTCCGGTATCAGAGTGTCTAACTCTGAAAGTTACATCGATTGCACGCAATAACTTTTCCCTGGCTATTGTACTTCGAGAGATATTGGCAAACTTTGACATTTTTGGGGGTATGAAATTTACCAAGATTTCTCTATGTTCCCGAAGGCCTAGAACTACAATTCCGGTATCAGAGTGTCTAACTCTGAAAGTTACATCGATTGCACGCAATAACTTTTCCCTGGCTATTGTACTTAGAGAGATATTGGCAAACTTTGACATTTTTGTGGGTATGAAATTTACCAAGATTTCTCTATGTTCCCGAAGGCCTAGAACTACAATTCCGGTATCAGAGTGTCTAACTCTGAAAGTTACATCGATTGCACGCAATAACTTTTCCCTGGCTATTGTACTTAGAGAGATATTGGCAAACTTTGACATTTTTGGGGGTATGAAATTTACCAAGATTTCTCTATGTTCCCGAAGGCCTAGAACTACAATTCCGGTATCAGAGTGTCTAACTCTGAAAGTTACAACGATTGCACGCAATAACTTTTCCCTGGCTATTGTACTTAGAGAGATATTGGCAAACTTTGACATTTTTGGGGGTATGAAATTTACCAAGATTTCTCCATGTTCCCGAAGGCCTAGAACTACAATTCCGGTATCAGAGTGTCTAACTCTGAAAGTTACATCGATTGCACGCAATAACTTTTCCCTGGCTATTGTACTTAGAGAGATATTGGCAAACTTTGACATTTTTGGGGGTATGAAATTTACCAAGATTTCTCTATGTTCCCGTAGGCCTAGAACTACAATTCCGGTATCAGAGTGTCTAACTCTGAAAGTTACATCGATTGCACGCAATAACTTTTCCCTGGCTATTGTACTTAGAGAGATATTGGCAAACTTTGACATTTTTGGGGGTATGAAATTTACCAAGATTTCTCAATGTTCCCGAAGGCATAGAACTACAATTCCGGTATCAGAGTGTCTAACTCTGAAAGTTACATCGATTGCACGCAATAACTTTTCCCTGGCTATTGTACTTAGAGAGAAATTGGCAAACTTTGACATTTTTGGGGGTATGAAATTTACCAAGATTTCTCTATGTTCCCGAAGGCCTAGAACTACAATTCCGGTATCAGAGTGTCTAACTCTGAAAGTTACATCGATTGCACGCAATAACTTTTCCCTGGCTATTGTACTTGGAGAGATATTGGCAAACTTTGACATTTTTGGGGGTATGAAATTTACCAAGATTTCTCTATGTTCCCGAAGGCCTAGAACTACAATTCCGGTATCAGAGTGTCTAACTCTGAAAGTTACATCGATTGCACGCAATAACTTTTCCCTGGCTATTGTACTTAGAGAAATATTGGCAAACTTTGACATTTTTGGGGTATGAAATTTACCAAGATTTCTCTATGTTCCCGAAGGCCTAGAACTACAATTCCGGTATCAGAGTGTCTAACTCTGAAAGTTACATCGATTGCACGCAATAACTTTTCCCTGGCTATTGTACTTAGAGAGATAATGGCAAACTTTGACATTTTTGGGGGTATGAAATTTACCAAGATTTCTCTATGTTCCCGAAGGCCTAGAACTACAATTCCGGTATCAGAGTGTCTAACTCTGAAAGTTACAGCGATTGCACGCAATAACTTTTCCCTGGCTATTGTACTTAGAGAGATATTGGCAAACTTTGACATTTTTGGGGGTATGAAATTTACCAAGATTTCTCTATGTTCCCGAAGGCCTAGAACTACAATTCCGGTATCAGAGTGTCTAACTCTGAATGTTATAGCGATTGCACGCAAAAACTTTTCCCTGGCTATTGTACTTAGAGAGATATTGGCAAACTTTGACATTTTTGGGAGTATGAAATTTAACAAGATTTCTCTATGTTCCCGAAGGCCTAGAACTACAATTCCGGTATCAGAGTGTCTAACTCTGAAAGTTACATCGATTGCACGCAATAACTTTTCCCTGGCTATTGTACTTAGAGAGATATTGGCAAACTTTGACATTTTTGGGGGTATGAAATTTACCAAGATTTCTCTATGTTCCCGAAGGCCTAGAACTACAATTCCGGTATCAGAGTGTCTAACTCTGAAAGTTACATCGATTGCACGCAATAACTTTTCCCTGGCTATTGTACTTCGAGAGATATTGGCAAACTTTGACATTTTTGGGGGTATGAAATTTACCAAGATTTCTCTATGTTCCCGAAGGCCTAGAACTACAATTCCGGTATCAGAGTGTCTAACTCTGAAAGTTACATCGATTGCACGCAATAACTTTTCCCTGGCTATTGTACTTAGAGAGATATTGGCAAACTTTGACATTTTTGTGGGTATGAAATTTACCAAGATTTCTCTATGTTCCCGAAGGCCTAGAACTACAATTCCGGTATCAGAGTGTCTAACTCTGAAAGTTACATCGATTGCACGCAATAACTTTTCCCTGGCTATTGTACTTAGAGAGATATTGGCAAACTTTGACATTTTTGGGGGTATGAAATTTACCAAGATTTCTCTATGTTCCCGAAGGCCTAGAACTACAATTCCGGTATCAGAGTGTCTAACTCTGAAAGTTACATCGATTGCACGCAATAACTTTTCCCTGGCTATCGTACTTAGAGAGATATTGGCAAACTTTGACATTTTTGGGGGTATGAAATTTACCAAGATTTCTCCATGTTCCCGAAGGCCTAGAACTACAATTCCGGTATCAGAGTGTCTAACTCTGAAAGTTACATCGATTGCACGCAATAACTTTTCCCTGGCTATTGTACTTAGAGAGATATTGGCAAACTTTGACATTTTTGGGGGTATGAAATTTACCAAGATTTCTCTATGTTCCCGAAGGCCTAGAACTACAATTCCGGTATCAGAGTGTCTAACTCTGAAAGTTACATCGATTGCACGCAATAACTTTTCCCTGGCTATTGTACTTAGAGAGATATTGGCAAACTTTGACATTTTTGGGGGTATGAAATTTACCAAGATTTCTCAATGTTCCCGAACGCATAGAACTACAATTCCGGTATCAGAGTGTCTAACTCTGAAAGTTACATCGATTGCACGCAATAACTTTTCCCTGGCTATTGTACTTAGAGAGATATTGGCAAACTTTGACATTTTTGGGGGTATGAAATTTACCAAGATTTCTCTATGTTCCCGAAGGCCTAGAACTACAATTCCGGTATCAGAGTGTCTAACTCTGAAAGTTACATCGATTGCACGCAATAACTTTTCCCTGGCTATTGTACTTGGAGAGATATTGGCAAACTTTGACATTTTTGGGGGTATGAAATTTACCAAGATTTCTCTATGTTCCCGAAGGCCTAGAACTACAATTCCGGTATCAGAGTGTCTAACTCTGAAAGTTACATCGATTGCACGCAATAACTTTTCCCTGACTATTGTACTTAGAGAGATATTGGCAAACTTTGACATTTTTGGGGGTATGAAATTTACCAAGATTTCTCTATGTTCCCGAAGGCCTAGAACTACAATTCCGGTATCAGAGTGTCTAACTCTGAAAGTTACATCGATTGCACGCAATAACATTTCCCTGGCTATTGTACTTAGAGAGATATTGGCAAACTTTGACATTTTTGGGGGTATGAAATTTACCAAGATTTCTCTATGTTCCCGAAGGCCTAGAACTACAATTCCGGTATCAGAGTGTCTAACTCTGAAAGTTACATCGATTGCACGCAATAACTTTTCCCTGGCTATTGTACTTAGAGAGATATTGGCAAACTTTGACATTTTTGGGGGTATGAAATTTACCAAGATTTCTCTATGTTCCCGAAGGCCTAGAACTACAATTCCGGTATCAGAGTGTCTAACTCTGAAAGTTACATCGATTGCACGCAATAACTTTTCCCTGGCTATTGTACTTAGAGAGATATTGGCAAACTTTGACATTTTTGGGGGTATGAAATTTAACAAGATTTCTCTATGTTCCCGAAGGCCTAGAACTACAATTCCGGTATCAGAGTGTCTAACTCTGAAAGTTACATCGATTGCACGCGATAACTTTTCGCTGGCTATTGTACTTAGAGAGATATTGGCAAACTTTGACATTTTTGGGGGTATGAAATTTACCAAGATTTCTCTATGTTCATGAAGGCCTAGAACTACAATTCCGGTATCAGAGTGTCTAACTCTGAAAGTTACATCGATTGCACGCAATAACTTTTCCCTGGCTATTGTACTTAGAGAGATATTGGCAAACTTTGACATTTTTGGGGGTATGAAATTTACCAAGATTTCTCTATGTTCCCGAAGGCCTAGAACTACAATTCCGGTATCAGAGTGTCTAACTCTGAAAGTTACATCGATTGCACGCAATAACTTTTCCCTGGCTATTGTACTTAGAGAGATATTGGCAAACTTTGACATTTTTGGGGGTATGAAATTTACCAAGATTTCTCTATGTTCCCGAAGGCCTAGAACTACAATTCCGGTATCAGAGTGTCTAACTCTGAAAGTTACATCGATTGCACGCAATAACTTTTCCCTGGCTATTGTACTTAGAGAGATATTGGCAAACTTTGACATTTTTGGGGGTATGAAATTTACCAAGATTTCTCTATGTTCCCGAAGGCCTAGAACTACAATTCCGGTATCAGAGTGTCTAACTCTGAAAGTTACATCGATTGCACGCAATAACTTTTCCCTGGCTATTGTACTTAGAGAGATATTGGCAAACTTTGACATTTTTGGGGGTATGAAATTTACCAAGATTTCTCTATGTTCCCGAAGGCCTAGAACTACAATTCCGGTATCAGAGTGTCTAACTGTGAAAGTTACATCGATTGCACGCAATAACTTTTCCCTGGCTATTGTACTTAGAGAGATATTGGCAAACTTTGACATTTTTGGGGGTATGAAATTTACCAAGATTTCTCTATGTTCCCGAAGGCCTAGAACTACAATTCCGGTATCAGAGTGTCTAACTCTGAAAGTTACATCGATTGCACGCAATAACTTTTCCCTGGCTATTGTACTTAGAGAGATATTGGCAAACTTTGACATTTTTGGGGGTATGAAATTTACCAAGATTTCTCAATGTTCCCGAAGGCATAGAACTACAATTCCGGTATCAGAGTGTCTAACTCTGAAAGTTACATCGATTGCACGCAATAACTTTTCCCTGGCTATTGTACTTAGAGAGATATTGGCAAACTTTGACATTTTTGGGGGTATGAAATTTACCAAGATTTCTCTATGTTCCCGAAGGCCTAGAACTACAATTCCGGTATCAGAGTGTCTAACTCTGAAAGTTACATCGATTGCACGCAATAACTTTTCCCTGGCTATTGTACTTGGAGAGATATTGGCAAACTTTGACATTTTTGGGGGTATGAAATTTACCAAGATTTCTCTATGTTCCCGAAGGCCTAGAACTACAATTCCGGTATCAGAGTGTCTAACTCTGAAAGTTACATCGATTGCACGCAATAACTTTTCCCTGGCTATTGTACTTAGAGAAATATTGGCAAACTTTGACATTTTTGGGGGTATGAAATTTACCAAGATTTCTCTATGTTCCCGAAGGCCTAGAACTACAATTCCGGTATCAGAGTGTCTAACTCTGAAAGTTACATCGATTGCACGCAATAACTTTTCCCTGGCTATTGTACTTAGAGAGATATTGGCAAACTTTGACATTTTTGGGGGTATGAAATTTACCAAGATTTCTCTATGTTCCCGAAGGCCTAGAACTACAATTCCGGTATCAGAGTGTCTAACTCTGAAAGTTACAGCGATTGCACGCAATAACTTTTCCCTGGCTATTGTACTTAGAGAGATATTGGCAAACTTTGACATTTTTGGGGGTATGAAATTTACCAAGATTTCTCTATGTTCCCGAAGGCCTAGAACTACAATTCCGGTATCAGAGTGTCTAACTCTGAATGTTATAGCGATTGCACGCAAAAACTTTTCCCTGGCTATTGTACTTAGAGAGATATTGGCAAACTTTGACATTTTTGGGAGTATGAAATTTAACAAGATTTCTCTATGTTCCCGAAGGCCTAGAACTACAATTCCGGTATCAGAGTGTCTAACTCTGAAAGTTACATCGATTGCACGCAATAACTTTTCCCTGGCTATTGTACTTAGAGAGATATTGGCAAACTTTGACATTTTTGGGGGTATGAAATTTACCAAGATTTCTCTATGTTCCCGAAGGCCTAGAACTACAATTCCGGTATCAGAGTGTCTAACTCTGAAAGTTACATCGATTGCACGCAATAACTTTTCCCTGGCTATTGTACTTCGAGAGATATTGGCAAACTTTGACATTTTTGGGGGTATGAAATTTACCAAGATTTCTCTATGTTCCCGAAGGCCTAGAACTACAATTCCGGTATCAGAGTGTCTAACTCTGAAAGTTACATCGATTGCACGCAAAAACTTTTCCCTGGCTATTGTACTTAGAGAGATATTGGCAAACTTTGACATTTTTGTGGGTATGAAATTTACCAAGATTTCTCTATGTTCCCGAAGGCCTAGAACTACAATTCCGGTATCAGAGTGTCTAACTCTGAAAGTTACATCGATTGCACGCAATAACTTTTCCCTGGCTATTGTACTTAGAGAGATATTGGCAAACTTTGACATTTTTGGGGGTATGAAATTTACCAAGATTTCTCTATGTTCCCGAAGGCCTAGAACTACAATTCCGGTATCAGAGTGTCTAACTCTGAAAGTTACATCGATTGCACGCAATAACTTTTCCCTGGCTATTGTACTTAGAGAGATATTGGCAAACTTTGACATTTTTGGGGGTATGAAATTTACCAAGATTTCTCCATGTTCCCGAAGGCCTAGAACTACAATTCCGGTATCAGAGTGTCTAACTCTGAAAGTTACATCGATTGCACGCAATAACTTTTCCCTGGCTATTGTACTTAGAGAGATATTGGCAAACTTTGACATTTTTGGGGGTATGAAATTTACCAAGATTTCTCTATGTTCCCGAAGGCCTAGAACTACAATTCCGGTATCAGAGTGTCTAACTCTGAAAGTTACATCGATTGCACGCAATAACTTTTCCCTGGCTATTGTACTTAGAGAGATATTGGCAAACTTTGACATTTTTGGGGGTATGAAATTTACCAAGATTTCTCAATGTTCCCGAAGGCATAGAACTACAATTCCGGTATCAGAGTGTCTAACTCTGAAAGTTACATCGATTGCACGCAATAACTTTTCCCTGGCTATTGTACTTAGAGAGATATTGGCAAACTTTGACATTTTTGGGGGTATGAAATTTACCAAGATTTCTCTATGTTCCCGAAGGCCTAGAACTACAATTCCGGTATCAGAGTGTCTAACTCTGAAAGTTACATCGATTGCACGCAATAACTTTTCCCTGGCTATTGTACTTGGAGAGATATTGGCAAACTTTGACATTTTTGGGGGTATGAAATTTACCAAGATTTCTCTATGTTCCCGAAGGCCTAGAACTACAATTCCGGTATCAGAGTGTCTAACTCTGAAAGTTACATCGATTGCACGCAATAACTTTTCCCTGACTATTGTACTTAGAGAGATATTGGCAAACTTTGACATTTTTGGGGGTATGAAATTTACCAAGATTTCTCTATGTTCCCGAAGGCCTAGAACTACAATTCCGGTATCAGAGTGTCTAACTCTGAAAGTTACATCGATTGCACGCAATAACATTTCCCTGGCAATTGTACTTAGAGAGATATTGGCAAACTTTGACATTTTTGGGGGTATGAAATTTACCAAGATTTCTCTATGTTCCCGAAGGCCTAGAACTACAATTCCGGTATCAGAGTGTCTAACTCTGAATGTTATAGCGATTGCACGCAAAAACTTTTCCCTGGCTATTGTACTTAGAGAGATATTGGCAAACTTTGACATTTTTGGGAGTATGAAATTTAACAAGATTTCTCTATGTTCCCGAAGGCCTAGAACTACAATTCCGGTATCAGAGTGTCTAACTCTGAATGTTACATCGATTGCACGCAATAACTTTTCCCTGGCTATTGTACTTCGAGAGATATTGGCAAACTTTGACATTTTTGGGGGTATGAAATTTACCAAGATTTCTCTATGTTCCCGAAGGCCTAGAACTACAATTCCGGTATCAGAGTGTCTAACTCTGAAAGTTACATCGATTGCACGCAATAACTTTTCCCTGGCTATTGTACTTAGAGAGATATTGGCAAACTTTGACATTTTTGTGGGTATGAAATTTACCAAGATTTCTCTATGTTCCCGAAGGCCTAGAACTACAATTCCGGTATCAGAGTGTCTAACTCTGAAAGTTACATCGATTGCACGCAATAACTTTTCCCTGGCTATTGTACTTAGAGAGATATTGGCAAACTTTGACATTTTTGGGGGTATGAAATTTACCAAGATTTCTCTATGTTCCCGAAGGCCTAGAACTACAATTCCGGTATCAGAGTGTCTAACTCTGAAAGTTACATCGATTGCACGCAATAACTTTTCCCTGGCTATTGTACTTAGAGAGATATTGGCAAACTTTGACATTTTTGGGGGTATGAAATTTACCAAGATTTCTCCATGTTCCCGAAGGCCTAGAACTACAATTCCGGTATCAGAGTGTCTAACTCTGAAAGTTACATCGATTGCACGCAATAACTTTTCCCTGGCTATTGTACTTAGAGAGATATTGGCAAACTTTGACATTTTTGGGGGTATGAAATTTACCAAGATTTCTCAATGTTCCCGAAGGCATAGAACTACAATTCCGGTATCAGAGTGTCTAACTCTGAAAGTTACATCGATTGCACGCAATAACTTTTCCCTGGCTATTGTACTTAGAGAGATATTGGCAAACTTTGACATTTTTGGGGGTATGAAATTTACCAAGATTTCTCTATGTTCCCGAAGGCCTAGAACTACAATTCCGGTATCAGAGTGTCTAACTCTGAAAGTTACATCGATTGCACGCAATAACTTTTCCCTGGCTATTGTACTTAGAGAGATATTGGCAAACTTTGACATTTTTGGGGGTATGAAATTTAACAAGATTTCTCTATGTTCCCGAAGGCCCAGAACTACAATTCCGGTATCAGAGTGTCTAACTCTGAAAGTTACATCGATTGCACGCGATAACTTTTCGCTGGCTATTGTACTTAGAGAGATATTGGCAAACTTTGACATTTTTGGGGGTATGAAATTTACCAAGATTTCTCTATGTTCATGAAGGCCTAGAACTACAATTCCGGTATCAGAGTGTCTAACTCTGAAAGTTACATCGATTGCACGCAATAACTTTTCCCTGGCTATTGTACTTAGAGAGATATTGGCAAACTTTGACATTTTTGGGGGTATGAAATTTACCAAGATTTCTCTATGTTCCCGAAGGCCTAGAACTACAATTCCGGTATCAGAGTGTCTAACTCTGAAAGTTACATCGATTGCACGCAATAACTTTTCCCTGGCTATTGTACTTAGAGAGATATTGGCAAACTTTGACATTTTTGGGGGTATGAAATTTACCAAGATTTCTCTATGTTCCCGAAGGCCTAGAACTACAATTCCGGTATCAGAGTGTCTAACTCTGAAAGTTACATCGATTGCACGCAATAACTTTTCCCTGGCTATTGTACTTAGAGAGATATTGGCAAACTTTGACATTTTTGGGGGTATGAAATTTACCAAGATTTCTCTATGTTCCCGAAGGCCTAGAACTACAATTCCGGTATCAGAGTGTCTAACTCTGAAAGTTACATCGATTGCACGCAATAACTTTTCCCTGGCTATTGTACTTAGAGAGATATTGGCAAACTTTGACATTTTTGGGGGTATGAAATTTACCAAGATTTCTCTATGTTCCCGAAGGCCTAGAACTACAATTCCGGTATCAGAGTGTCTAACTGTGAAAGTTACATCGATTGCACGCAATAACTTTTCCCTGGCTATTGTACTTAGAGAGATATTGGCAAACTTTGACATTTTTGGGGGTATGAAATTTACCAAGATTTCTCTATGTTCCCGAAGGCCTAGAACTACAATTCCGGTATCAGAGTGTCTAACTCTGAAAGTTACATCGATTGCACGCAATAACTTTTCCCTGGCTATTGTACTTAGAGAGATATTGGCAAACTTTGACATTTTTGGGGGTATGAAATTTACCAAGATTTCTCTATGTTCCCGAAGGCCTACAACTACAATTCCGGTATCAGAGTGTCTAACTCCGAAAGTTACATCGATTGCACGCAATAACTTTTCCCTGGCTATTGTACTTAGAGAGATATTGGCAAACTTTGACATTTTTGGAGGTATGAAATTTACCAAGATTTCTCTATGTTCCCGAAGGCCTAGAACTACAATTCCGGTATCAGAGTGTCTAACTATGAAAGTTACATCGATTGCAAGCAATAACTTTTCCCTCGCTATTCTACTTAGAGAGATATTGGCAAACTTTGACATTTTTGGGGGTATGAAATTTACCAAGATTTCTCTATGTTCCCGAAGGCCTAGAACTACAATTCCGGTATCAGAGTGTCTAACTCTGAAAGTTACATCGATTGCACGCAATAACTTTTCCCTGGCTATTGTACTTAGAGAGATATTGGCAAACTTTGACATTTTTGGGGGTATGAAATTTACCAAGATTTCTCTATGTTCCCGAAGGCCTAGAACTACAATTCCGGTATCAGAGTGTCTAACTCTGAAAGTTACATCGATTGCACGCAATAACTTTTCCCTGGCTATTGTACTTAGAGAGATATTGGCAAACTTTGACATTTTTGGGGGTATGAAATTTACCAAGATTTCTCTATGTTCCCGAAGGCCTAGAACTACAATTCCGGTAACAGAGTGTCTAACTCTGAAAGTTACAACGATTGCACGCAATAACTTTTCCCTGGCTATTGTACTTAGAGAGATATTGGCAAACTTTGACATTTTTGGGGGTATGAAATTTACCAAGATTTCTCTATGTTCCCGAAAGCCTAGAACTACAATTCCGGTATCAGAGTGTCTAACTCTGAAAGTTACATCGATTGCACGCAATAACTTTTCCCTGGCTATTGTACTTAGAGAGATATTGGCAAACTTTGACATTTTTGGGGGTATGAAATTTACCAAGATTTCTCTATGTTCCCGAAGGCCTAGAACTACAATTCCGGTATCAGAGTGTCTAACTCTGAAAGTTACATCGATTGCACGCAATAACTTTTCCCTGGCTATTGTACTTAGAGAGATATTGGCAAACTTTGACATTTTTGGGGGTATGAAATTTACCAAGATTTCTCTATGTTCCCGAAGGCCTAGAACTACAATTCCGGTATCAGAGTGTCTAACTCTGAAAGTTACATCGATTGCACGCAATAACTTTTCCCTGGCTATTGTACTTAGAGAGATATTGGCAAACTTTGACATTTTTGGGGGTATGAAATTTACCAAGATTTCTCTATGTTCCCGAAGGCCTAGAACTACAATTCCGGTATCAGAGTGTCTAACTCTGAAAGTTACATCGATTGCACGCAATAACTTTTCCCTGGCTATTGTACTTAGAGCGATATTGGCAAACCTTGACATTTTTGGGGGTATGAAATTTACCAAGATTTCTCTATGTTCCCGAAGGCCTAGAACTACAATTCCGGTATCAGAGTGTCTAACTCTGAAAGTTACATCGATTGCACGCAATAACTTTTCCCTGGCTATTGTACTTAGAGAGATATTGGCAAACTTTGACATTTTTGGGGGTATGAAATTTACCAAGATTTCTCTATGTTCCCGAAGGCCTAGAACTACAATTCCGGTATCAGAGTGTCTAACTCTGAAAGTTACATCGATTGCACGCAATAACTTTTCCCTGGCTATTGTACTTAGAGCGATATTGGCAAACCTTGACATTTTTGGGGGTATGAAATTTACCAAGATTTCTCTATGTTCCCGAAGGCCTAGAACTACAATTCCGGTATCAGAGTGTCTAACTCTGAAAGTTACATCGATTGCACGCAATAACTTTTCCCTGGCTATTGTACTTAGAGAGATATTGGCAAACTTTGACATTTTTGGGGGTATGAAATTTAACAAGATTTCTCTATGTTCCCGAAGGCCTAGAACTACAATTCCGGTATCAGAGTGTCTAACTCTGAAAGTTACATCGATTGCACGCAATAACTTTTCGCT